>NC_091443.1:91616517-91906637 GCF_964237555.1 Oryctolagus cuniculus | reverse complement strand
TTCTTCTGCAGGGCAGGAAGGGTGGTGACAAATTCTTTTGATTTCTGTTTGTCATGAAGGTCTTTATTTCACCTTCATTCATAAATGAGAGCTTTGCAGGGTATAGTATTCTGGGTTGACAATTCTTTTCTCTTGAGACTTGGAATCTATCTAACCACTCTCTCCTAGCCTGTAGGGTTTCTTATGAGAAGTCCACTGTGAGTGTAAATGGAGATCCTCTCAAAGTAATCTGGCATTTCTCTTGTGAACATTTTAGAATCTTTACATTTTTGATTACAATGTGTCATGGTGAATATCTTTTCTGGTCATGTCTATTAGGAGTTCTATGTGCTTCTTGCACTTGGATGTCCCTTTCTTTCTCCAAATTAGGGAAATTTTCTGTCATTATTTCACTAAAAAGGCCTTCTAATCCTTTCTTTCCATACCTTCAGGAACTCCCAGAACCTGTATGTTGGACAGTTTGACAGTATCCTGTAGATTACCAACAGTGTTTTTTAGTTTTTTAAGTTCTTCTTGTTTGGTCTGCCTATATAATTTCCTGAGCTTTGTCTTCTAAGTCAGATATTTTCTTATGCTTCACCAATTCTGTTGTTAAGGCTTTCCATTGCATTTTTATTTGTTCTACTGAATTCTTCATTTCCAAGATTTCATTCTGATTTTTCTTGAAGAAAGATCTCAACTTTGTGGGAGAAATTTTCTATCATGTCATGTACAGATTTCATTAGTTTGTGCATTTGCTTCTGATTACTCTAAGTAATCCTATGATCAATTTTTTTTTGAATTTCATTTCTGGAATTTCTCCAATCTCATCATCTTCACAATCTAGTATTGAAGTATTGTGTTCTTCTGGGGTGTCATGTTGTCTTCCTTATTCTTGTCTCTTGATTTGATGCATTTGTTATTCAGCATTTGTGGAGATACTTGTTGGTTTCTCAGAGTTCACCATTTCTACTGTAGCCAAGTTCACATGGATTACTGCAATACTATCATAAATGATCTTTCTACACTGAACCCTTCAATCCCTCACCAATTGTGATTTAGGAAGAAAAAAAAAGGTCACTTGATCACTCTGCTCATGCTCTAGAGATGGCAGCTTTTCTCAGATGAAAAGGTGACGTCCCCACAAAGTTTGATTATTTCCCTGACCCCACCTACTGCTCTCTGCCAGTCTCGCTCTGCATTAGTCACACTGGCTTTCCCCTTAACAGCTGTTACACAGGCTCCACCTCAGAGCAGGAATGCTCTTCCCTGAGATGCCCCATGGACTGTACTTCCTGTCTTTGCTCCAATGTTACTTTTCTTTCTCAGACCTTTGCTCCTCCAGCCCCCATGCTTCCCAGAACTCTCACCTGCTTTCCCTCCTTTATTTTTCTCTTCAGTACTGATTGCTATCTTACCAGAATACACACACACACACACTGGCTTCTGATCGGCGCAGTGCTGGCAATGGCAGCCATCTGGGGGAGTGAACCAACAGAAGGAAGACCTTTCTCTCTCTCTCTCTCTCTGTGTGTCTATAACTCTACCTGTCAAATAAAAAAAAAAAAAAAAAAACAACTAGCAGTAGTAAGCACTGTATTCATACCATTTAATAAATAACTGAACCGAGCAAGGTATTCTCTCTATTCTCTGATCTATTCTAATGTAAGGGAGTAATTTGAGTAATTTTGAAGGTACCAAAATATTACATTCATATTTCAGTCATTATGATTTATGTTCTGACAGATTAAACTCCTTAATTATACTCATATTAAATTATATTAAGTTAGTTGGCATTCTCTTGGATACATACTAATTAGGAGAGGAAGAATAATTAAAAATTGTCTTAGACAACAAGTAGAAATCAGATTTTTTTTTTTTTTGACAGGCAGAGTGGACAGTGAGAGAGAGAGACAGAGAGAAAGGTCTTCCTTTTGCCGTTGGTTCACCCTTCCAATGGCCACTGCGGCTACGCTGATCCGAAGGCAGGAGCCAGGTGCTTCTCCTAGTCTCCCATGGAGTGCAGGGCCCAAGCACTTGGGCCATCCTCCACTGCACTCCCTGGCCACAGCAGAGAGCTGGCCTGGAAGAGGGGCAACCGGGACAGAATCCGGCGCCCTGACCGGGACTAGAACCCCGTGTGCCGGCGCCGCAAGGCAGAGGATTAGCCTATTGAGCCGCGGCGCCGGCCCAGACTGATTCTTAAAAATAATTTTCCACAACTAATCCAAAACAGGAAGTCCACATGTGTCATATCACAAGATATAATTGCCAGGATCTTCAAAGTCTAGGAGTGAAAGAAAGGAGAAGTAAAAGTTTCAAATTTAAGCACACACACAAAAAAACTCTAAGTACATTCTGTAAACTCTTTTACCATAGGTAATTCATAACTTCTGCTAAAATATCATGTGTTTTATTCTCTTTCAATCTAAATACTTTTCATTTGCAAACTTCTAAAATACTCACGAGAAACCATACAAATTTCCCAAAGATAAAAACAAGAGTTGATTAAGCTGGAAATAATTTTATGAATATAATTTTAAATTTGTACGGTGCTTTAAACATTTGCCAAAGTGCTTTCACATCGTCACTATAATCTTAATGCTGGCATGTAAAATAGGCAGACATCCTCTGGAACCTACCATACACACACACACACACACACACACTTTCCAGATGGCAAAAATGGAGTCTCAAAGAGATTAACTGGCCTGCTGAAGGACACAAAGCTACAAGTGCTTCAACCTAGACTAAAACTGAGGTTTTGTTTTTTTTTTAATCAAAGTACACTATTTTCTATTACAACGCAGCACACTACTCACCAATTAAAGAAAGGTACGCTGCCTATGTCTATATGTTCCTTCATTATTGGGAGTTTTTGAATCCTAAATTCATTACAAAACTGTGTTGGGGCTGGCGCTGTGGCATAGTAGGCTGAGTGTTTATTTTATTTTTTAAAGATTTATTTATTTATTTGAAAGGCAGTTACACACACACACACACACACACACAGAGAGAGAGAGAGAGAGAGACTTCCACCCCCTGGGGAAAGTTTGGAAAACACCAGGCAGAGGATCTTCACCTGACCAGCTCCCATTTAAAATCCTGAGTATAGAGGCCAGAGCTGTGGCGTAGCAGGTAAAACCGCCACCTGCAGTGTGTAGCATCTCATATGGGCGCCGGTTCAAGTCCCAGCTGCTCCACTTCTGATCCAGCTCTCTGCTATGGCCTGGGAAAGTGGTAGAAGGTGGCTCAATTGCTTGGGCTCCTGTACCCACATGGTAGACCAGAAGGAGCTCCTGGCTCCTGGCTTCAGAGCAGCATGTCTTGGGAGTGTACCAGTGGATGGAGGACCTCTCTTTCTTTCTCTCTACCTCTGCCTTTCAAATAAATAAATCTTAAAAAAAAAAAAAAAAAAAAAAAAAAAAAAAAAAAAAAACACACACACACACAACAACAACAAAAACATAAAAACAAACAAACAAAAAAACCCTGGGTACCAGAGTCTCTAAATGTTAGACAGTATTTCACACGTGCTATTACAACTCACTGCTGGAAGAATTAAATGTGCCCTATGTGATATATTTAATCCACTGGGAGCAGACTCTTGGAAGCTTGTGCTTTTGTTCCACTAGACTTCATGCAGAAACCTTTCTCCTTTGCTAATTCAGCTTATCCTCTCACTATAATCAACCCAGCCATGAGCTTACTACATGCTGAGTCCTGGGAGTCCTCCTAAGTACCTGGAGGGAGGTGGTGGAGACTGTGACGCGTAAATTTCACTATCTAGTAAAAATACCTTTTGAAAATGTTGAAGTACTTCTTAAGACAAAAGCTGAGATAATTTTTCACAGCAGACTTGCACAAAAAGACGAGGAATTTTTTTGTGGAAGAAAAATGATACCAGAGAAAATAATGGACCTACTTAAAGGAATGAAAAGCATCAAAATGAGTAAATATGAATATCAATATAAAAGATATTTTCTATCTTTTTTGAAAAGCCTTTAAAAGAAAACTGGTCAAAGCAACTGTAACAATCTATCAAGGGATTTGTATCATAAATACAAATAAAACATTTGGCAACATTTGGACAATGGGTAGGATAAGGAAAATGAAAGCAGACCATGGTCAAGTTCATATATGTAGAAAGGTATAATAGCATTTTGTAGGAACACTGTGATAAACTAAAGATGTCCTGTGATTGGCTGGTGCCGTGGCTCACTTGGCTAATCCTCCGCCTGCGGCTCTGGTACCCGGGGTTCTAGTCCCGGTTGGGGCGCCGGGTACTAGTCCCAGTTGCTCCTCTTCCAGTCCAGCTCTCTGCTGTGGCCCGGGAGGGCAGCGGAGGATGGCCCAAGTGCTTGGGTCCCTGCACCCACACGGGAGACCAGGAGGAAGCACCCGGCTCCTGGCTTCAGATTGGCGTAGCACCAGCCGTAGTGGCCGTTAGGGGAGTGAACCAATGGAAGGAAGACCTTTCTCTCTCTCACTGTCACTGTCTATAACTCTACCTGTCAAAAAAAAAAAAAAAAAAAAAAAAAAAAAAGGATGTACTGTGATAAATTGAAGATATAGAAAAACAGAAAAAAGTCAAATAACAGAACTGATCGCATCAGTAATTACATTAAATGTAAATGGTCAAAACTCAATTACATGGGAGATATTGTCAGATTATATAAAACAAAAGCAAAATCCAACTATATGCTGTCTATAAGAAATTTACTTTTTAAAAAAGATTGATTATTTATTTGAAAGGCAGAGTTAGACAGAGATTCTCCATCTTCTGGTTCACTCCCCAAATGACTGTAAGAGTTGGCCAGGAGGAAGCCAGGAGCCTGGAACTCTGGCCAGGTCTCCCAAGTGGGTGGCAGGGGCCCAAGCATTTGGGCCATCTTCTGCTGCTTTCCCAGATGCATTAGCAGGGAGCTGGATGGGAAGTGGAGCAGCTTGAGACCCAAATGGTGTTCATATGGCATGCTGGCATCACAGATTGGCAACCTAACCTGCTATGCCACAATGTTGGCTCCACAGCAGATATTTTAACACTTGAGATTCTCTCTCAACAATTGATATAACAAGCAGACAGAAAATTAGTAAGTATGCAGCAGACAGGGATATTAACAACCAATTTGATCCTAATTAACATTTATAAAACATGCCACCCAACAACAAAATACACATCTTTTCAAATAGACTAAGAACCATTATATAAAATAGATTATATTCTGAGCCATAAAACTGTTCTCAAAAATTTTTAAATATTTTAAATCATACAAAGTATATTCTCTGAACAAAATGGAATTATATTAATAATTAAAATCAGAAAAACATTTAAGAAATATCAAAACATCTGTAAAACTAAATGACACACACTGCTAAATCTTGGGGGGAAAAAGTCTCAAATCAATGACCTAAATTTTACCTTAAGAAATTAAAAACAGAGGGCCATACTTTTGTACAGTGGGGTAAGCCACCACCTGCGACAAGAGCATCCCATACTGGGGTGCCAGTTTGAGTCCCGGCGGCTCAGCTTCCAATCCAGTTCTCTGCTAATGTGTCTGGGAAAACAGTGAATGATGGCCCAAATACTTGGGTCCCCTCCTCCCACATGAGAGATGTGGATAGAGTTCCAGGTTCCTGGCTTCAGCCTGGTCCAGCCCTGGCTGTTGCAGGCATTTTGGGAGTGAACCAGTGGGTGGAAGACCTCTGTGTCTCACTCTCTCAGTCATTCTGCCTTTAAAGTAAATAAATCTTAAAAAAAAAAAAAAAAGAAAAGAAAAGAAAAGGAAAAGAACAAGTTAAACCAAGGAATAAGTAAAGTATTTCTTCCTCTGTGTAAGAGAAGAAAGCAGAAGACAGGAATGACAAGATGGGAGAAAGATAAGAACAGGGATATTTTTTAAAGGAAAAAAATAGAAAAAGTCAATGAAACCAAAAGCTAGTTCTTTGAGATCAGTAAAATTCACACAATGCAGCAACTTTGGAAGCAGTTTGGTAAAACTATTTTAACAAAACTGTTCTTACAAAATTATACTCTTACCATATAATCCAGCAATCTTGCTCCTTAGTCTGGACTCAAATGACTAGAAAATATGTCCTTATGTTTATAGCAGCTTTATGTATAATTGTCAAAACTTTTAAGCACCCAAAACGTTGATTAGTAGGTAACAGATAAACAAACTGTGCTATATACAGACAATGGAATATGATTCAGCGCTGAAGAGAAGTGGGCAATCAAGCCATGAAAAGACATGGAAGAATCTTAACTATATATTACTCAGGGAAAGAAACCAATCTGCAAATACCAAGTGCTATGATTCCAACTACCTGGTACATTGAAAAAAGCAAAATTATCAGAGGTTGCCAAAGGTTGGGGAGAGGAAGGTTTGTAGGATAGCAGAACTATCATGCATGCTATTACAGTGGTAGACACATGTCATTACAGATTTGTTAAAACCGACAGAATGTATAACATCAACAATGACCCTTAATGTAAACCACAGACTTTGGATAATAATGATGTCTCAACGTAGGTTCACTTTGGTGTGGAATGTTCATACTAGTAGAATTTGGAGAGGACAGGAGGTATATGGAAACTCCATACTTTTCATTTTGCTATGAACCTAAAATTGCTCCAAAAAATGAAGCTATTAATTTTTAAAGTCAGTGAAAGAAAAAGCTAGTTCTTTGATATCAGTAAAACTGATAAATAGTTAGCAAGACTAACCAGAAAAAAGAGAGAAGACCAACTACTCCCAATATCACAAATGAGAGAGAAATTACAGCCATTAAAAGCATAGTAAGGGAATGTTACAAACAAATTTATGTCAATGTATTTAACAACTTAGAGGAAACAAATTCTTTGAAAGATAAACTACTAAAACTCCCTCAAGAAATCGATAACATGAATAACTCCATCTATTAAATGAACTGAAATTGTATTTAAAACATCCTAAAAAGAAAACTTCAGGCCCAACTGGCTTCATTTGGTGAATTGCACCAATAACACCAATTCAAAAACATTCATCCAAGTGCTTGGGCCCCTGCACCTGCGTGGAAGACCTGGATGAAACTCCTGGTTCCTGGCCACTGCAGCCATTTGAGGAGTGAACTAGTGGATGGAGATCTCTCTCCCTATCTGCCTATCAGCCTTTCAAATAAATACATGTCTTTAAAAAAAAAAAAAAAAAAAACGAAAAACTTCATCCAGAATATTGAAAAGGAGGTAACACTTCTCAACTTACTCTTTTTTTAAATCTGTGTTTTTTCATGATATGCATTTTCCACAAACTTTTATTTATTTATTTATGTATTTATGTATTATTTATTTATTTGAAAGACAGAGTTACAGAGAGGCAGAGGCCAAGGCAGAGAGAAAGAGGTCTTCCATCTACTGGTTCACTCCCCAGATGGCTGCAATGGCCAGAGCTATGCTGATCTGAAGCCAGAGCTTCTTCTGGGTCTCCCACGCAGGTGCAGGGGCCCAAGGACTTGGGCCATCCTCCACTGCTTTCCCAGGACATAGCAGAGAGCTAGATCGGAAGTGGGGCAGCTGGGACTCTAACCAGTGCCCATATGGGATGCCAACACTGCAGGCCAGGGTTTTAACCCATTGTGCCATAGCACTGGCCCCAACTCATTCATCCTTCAAGGCCAGCTCTAGCCTATACCAAAACTAGAAAAAGACATTAATAAAATTATACACCAACCCTCCCAAAAACGTGAATGCAAAAGTTCTTAACAGTTCTGCAAATCAAATCCAACAACCTATAAAAAGTACAATATGCCGGCGCTTCGGTTCACTAGGCTAATTCTCCACCTTGCAGCGCCAGCACACCGGGTTCTAGTCCCGGTCGGGGCACCGGATTCTGTCCTGGTTGCTCCTCTTCCAGGCCAGCTCTCTGCTGTGGCCCGGGAAGGCAGTGGAGGATGGCCCAGGTGCTTGGGCCCTGCACCCCATGGGAGACCAGGAGAAGTACCTGGCTCCTGCCATCGGATTAGCGTGGTGCGCCGGCCACAGCGCGCCAGCCGTGGCGGCCATTGGAGGGTGAACCAACGGCAAAAAGGAAGACCTTTATCTCTGTCTCTCTCTCTCACTGTCTACTCTGCCTGTCAAAAAAAAAAAAAAAAAAAAAGTACAATACATCACGATGAATGGGGTTTCTCTGAGAAAAGCAAGGCAGGCCAGGCCAACTCCATCCCAAAATCCCCTGCCAGCAGGTACAAACTGCAGCGCTGTGCCAGCACAGGTATGCTGAAAACAGGATGGAAGCCCCTTGTAATAAACACTTACCAGTGATGACAAGATTTAGGTTTAGATAAAAACCAGCAAGAAAGGGCTCCACTGAGACTGCCCCCACCCTTCTCAGTAACTAACGTATAACCACTACCTTTGTTCCTTGAAGGTAACATGGTAAGGACATACAAGTACCCCTAGACGGCAAGACCTCAGCGGCTTGGTCTCTCTACCAGCCCTTCCAATCACACTGTTTGGAGCTTCTCTTTTTCTGACTTAAATAAAATCTCACTTTTTCTACTCTCACTGCTGTGCTCATCTCGTAAGCTGTTATCAACACCAGGACACGAACCCGGACTCATCTCACCAGTTTCCTTGCAACACAATCAGTGTTTAAAAACAAACAAAAAGATACTTTATATGAAGTTCTCTTCCCTAATAATGGTACACATGTCCATTTTCTGACTCTTTAAACTGTACATTCAACTCTTTCTTCATTTGCAAAATAAGAATAACATCTTCAAAGAGGAACTGTGTTACTTAAATAAAAGCAGTTCTGACAAATGTCCAGTAAGGGTACGACTGAGAGAGAGAGGGAGAGTGGAATTACTGCACTAGGGTAATTTTGGCTTTACTTAATCTCTAAATTCCAATGTTTCCTTTTGTAAAATGGGAACACTAGCACTCTCTTTTTGGGTTGGAGGGAGAATGAAGTGATATAACCATTAAACACTTGTGGTACTTGTTAGTAAAATGGCGCAGTCTTATCTGTGGCGCAATCTACGCCCCAGACACTGTCCTCATGTCCTCAGCTCTAGCCGCAGCTACAATTGCTGGAGGCCAGGTGACCAGATGGCCCAACCACAGGTGTCAGCACCATTGCCACTCTAATGGGATTCGTTGCTACTACTTCCCTGCCCCCCCAACCCCCCCACACAAAGGTTTAACAGGACCTGCTTCCCCTACACCTGCTCGCTCTTATGCGCTCTTACTCTCTTGCCCCACTCCCCACCCCCCAGTCCTGGCAAACCTGTCCGGCTTCCCCCACCCGACAATAAACTTTTCCCTTAACTCCAGTGTTTGGCATGTTTTGTGGCCGCCTTACAGTAACAAAGTCAGCATGTGTTAGCTCCTTTCTCTTGTCAATGCATATTATACAAGGTACATAGTATCTCCTATAGGAAAGAGTAAGACATTTGGTAACGCTGATCTTTTCATTTGGAGAAGGTATTACCCCGCATTCAACATAGCAGGTTACAGCAACAGCTAAAAAGGAAAAGGTAAATGTTATTAATTCAAGAAGCATCTGTTTCATCAACATTATGACACTGAAATTATATTTAATACTCTCCACAGTTTATACAGATTCAACATGCAAGTAACCTAAGATATGAATAAACCTATTAACAGTTTCTAAAGTCAAATTCCTTAGAGTCATCTTAATTTCACTCAACTGCAAATGCTAAATTTTGCTCTTTAGAGTTGTTGGTCACAAAGTGTGATCTGTCCTATGCTAATAACAACCAAACTCCAGCCACATTTACTGCTGAAACCTGAGGGTTCCTCAACAGAATAATGTTTCTAAGAAAGGAAAAACAGAAGGCATATATGAAAAAACATTCAATAACTGGAAGGAATGAACAAATATATCTATCACACCCTACATATCACATAAATCACTATAGTTTATTATTTGTTTCATGACAAATATTTTCAAAACAGCTTTAACCAAAAAATAAAAAAAGAACAAAAATAAGAAATCAAATAAAAATAAATTTTGCAGGGGCTGGGGCTGTGGTGAAGCAGATAAAGCCGCTGCCTGCAAAGCTGGCATCCCATATAGGTGCCAGTTCCATCTGAGTTCTGGCTGCTCCACTTCTGATCCAGCTCTCTGCTGTGGCCTGGGAAAGCAGTGGATGATGGCCCAAAGCCTTGGGCCCCCGTACTGGCGTGGGAGACCCAGAAGAAACTTCTGGCTCCTGACTTCAGATCAGCCCAGCGCTGGCCGTTGCAGCCATGTGGGGAGTGAACCAGGGGATGGAAAACTTTTCTCTTTCTCTGCAACTCTAACTTTCAAGTAAATATATAAATCTTTTTATCAAAGATTTATATATTTTATAAAATGATTTATATATTTATTTGAAAGTCTGAGTTATACACAGAGAGAGGGAGAGGCAGAGAGAGAGAGAGAAAGAGACAGAGACAGAGAGACAGAGAGAGGTCTTCCATCTGCTGGTTGGTCACAACGGCTAGAGCTGCGCTGATCCGAAGCCAGGAGCTTCTTCAAAGTCTCCCACATGGGTGCAGGGGCCCAAGGACTTGGGCCATCTTCTACTGCTTTCCTACACCATAGCTGAGAGCTGGATTGGAAATGGAGCAGCCAGGACTCAAACTGGTGGCCATATGGGATGCTGGCATTGCAGGCAGTGGCTTTACCCACTAGGCCACAGTGCTGGCCCCATAAATAAATCTTAAAAAAAAAAAAAAAAAACTCTGCAGAACACTTAAAAATTCAAATAGCTGACATATGATAAAGTTTCCTTTTTTATTCATTAAGCTTCTAAGTTCAAAAAAGCTGCACACATCCTAATCTTCTGGGGATACACTTTTTTTTTTGTAAGATTTTTTTATGTATTTATTTGAGAGGTAGAGTTACAGCAGTGAGAGGGAGAGACAGAGAGAAAGTCTTCCTTCCATTGGTTCACTCCCCAGATAGCCACAACAGCAAGAGCTGCAGCAATCTTAAGCCAGGAGCCAGGTGCTTCTTCCATGTCTCCCATGTGGGTGCAGGGGTCCAAGGACTTGGGCCATCTTCTACTGCTTTCCCAGGCCAAAGCAGAGAGCTGGATTGGAAGAGGGGCAGCTGGGACTAGAACCAGCGCCCATATGGGATACTGGCCCCCACAAGCCCAGGGATACACTTTCCATATTAGAATCCAACATTACTTCTTTTTCAGAGCCAGTCTCCAAGGTTACACAGGTCCCCTCCCTTTAACAGCCTATCCTTTCATTAGCATCATAATTAAGGCAATTTAAAAGCACCTGTCACTCTATGTATTGCAAATTTGTTTCTTGTCAGCTTATTTGACTCCAATAGAAACAACAGTGAAGAGGAGCTCTCTCCAGCTCACAGAGCAATCAGCAAAGTCTGAGGGCCAAGTGAGTTGCCAGAGATAACACCAGGAGGCAGCAGAGAAAGGATGAATTAGAACTTCATCACAACCCAGCTCACTTCCAGTTCACCACAGTGCCTCAGGCAACTTGGACAGAGAGAAAGGAGATAGAAATCAAATCCCTGAGGCCTATCTGTAAATGGCAGCTAAGTCAATTATTTGGGGGTGAAAGGTTAAGAATTGCTGGTTACAAGGAGATACAAATTCAAATTTGCCAACTAGCTGCAATCTTTTCACTACGCCAACATTTTTACAGAAAGGAATGCTTTCAATAACTGCTGCATTGCTTTACATGATAGAAAGCTCAGAACAGGACAATTAAATCAATAAAATATGACTAAGGATATTTGATATATATTTATGAAAATATAACAGAAAAATAATGGGTAAAAAAAATCCCTCAAAACACTAGAACATACCAAGGCAGCCATTATAGTACACAGTGTGACTGCCTTCTCCAATATACATTCCATGACCCAGAGTGGCAGCAACTTGGAGAACTGACATTAGCTCAAGAGTGAGCCTATCTTCACCGCCAGAGACTGAGAAATGAGGAGGAATCATGCAAGTCTGAAGTGAGGAGAGGCTTGCTGGGGCTTCTGGTTAAGGCTGCCCTTTCTGTTAGGAGGAAGCTAGACTTCCATCTTTATGTAATATATGGTGTCCTCCTGGCAACCATCTTACAACTACAGAGAATCCTGGTGGAAAGCCAGCATAACAGAAAGCAGAGAGGAACAATGAAAAGAATCTGACTCCTTGGGTATATTCATACAAGTACTGACTGATTTTGAAGTCTACTTTTCCTCTTGACTTCCAGTTATCCTAAGCTAATAAATTTCCTCATCATGTAAGGCTGCTTGGTTGAGATTCTGTATTATTAAAGCTGAAACAGGCCTAACTTAGGTATTAACGAGACAATACACCTAGCTGATAGACTACAAAACCCACATATAAATCAAAATGCCCTTCTTGGTATTAAAAATTTCTCAGAACACTGTTACTGTTATTAGTAAATAATTTAAAGCAAAGTAGTGAAGAAACTTTGGAAAAGAAATGGAACTCTATGCTTCCTTTTTATAATTACTATTATTCTCTGATTTGGTTATTCCTGAAAAACTTGCTGGGAGGCAGGGCTCATGAGAGAGAACTCAGAGCTACAAATAAACTAGGGGAGTTACTGGAGAACTGTAACAAAATCATTATTAATGGTTCAGGATCACTCCTGGAAAACATTATCATGTCCAACTGATTTCAATTTTGGGGCTGACATTCGCTTTTAGGAAAAATTTCTAGATGCTGAAATACAGTGAATGCCTTCAAATTCTGTGATACTAAAAGGGATAAAGCTATCAAGACATCAAACAGAGATAAACTTCACATTCAAAGCTGCAGGATAGTTTTTGCTCCTCTCCAACACCAATGATTATTTTCTATACCTTTGTTTACAGCCTTCCTTGTATCTGCTCTACTGAGTAAAGTAATTCATGCCCTAACCACAGCTTGGCTCTCTCCTCGCCTTCCGCTGAGGCTTTCCCAAATGTTTCATGTCTTCACTCCAATTCTCACATGTCAAGGCTTGGTGGTGGGATGGGGATCCTCTTTGCTCCTCTGTGCCCACTCCACACCATTATTTGTCACCCTTCCTAAAAACATTCAGCTGGGAACCTCTCATCAGCAGCCCACAATCACCCTATTCCTCTTCTTACTACAGTTAGCAAGCTCTGCACTCTATTTCTGGAAAGTTTAACTGCTTGCTCCTTATACCATCTCCACCATTACTGTCACAATCTTGTGAGCCTCAGCATCCACACAGTCTTCCCAGACCCTTGGTGTCCTCTCTTCCAATGATCCTACCCTAACCCCATTTGAGACACACGCTCCCAGAACCAAACCTCACACCTTCTTAATCAACGCATCCCCAACACTACTTCCAGCATCCCACTCTGCATCATTCCCTCTAATATCCTAACTCCAGCAATCCTTCAACCATCAGATCTGCAGTCTGTTAACTGTACCACCTTCTCATTTTCATTCACCTTTACATGCTCCTGATCCCCACCTTACCCAAATTCATGTTCAATTTCGTACACCCTAAACTTCTTGTCTTCCTTCTCGCTTGACTCATATTGGTAGCTACTGAGTTTTCTGGCTACAAAATACACGTAAATGCACAGGTGAATGCAGCTGGACAGATATACACACACGATGTCTGATATCTCTTTTAAAGATCAAGATCAAGAACCTCAAATGAGTCCCTAACACTGCCTAACAATTATACCCTATTTTCCTGGTTTATTTACTCTGCTACTTTCCTACATGACTACTTCATATTTTCCATATTGCAAACTTCTATCATTTTTCCTCCAATCCTCATTTTCTTCTTTTTTAAAGATTTATTTATTTATTTGAAAGACAGAATTACAGCAAGAAAGGGAGAGGCAGAGAAAGAGGGATCTTCCATCTGCAGGTTCACTCCACAGATGGCTACTACAAACAGGGCTTGTCCAGGCAGAAGCCAAGAGCTTCATCTGGGTCTCCCACATGGGTGCAGGGGCCCAAGCACTTGGGCCATCCTCTGCTTTCCTAGGTGCATTAACAGGGGGCTGGATCAGAAGTGAAGCAGCCAGGACTTGAACTGTCACCCATATGGGATGCTGGTGCCACAGGTGGAGGCCTAAACAGCTGTGCCCCCGCGCCACACATCCTCAGTTCATCTGCTGATCTTGTTTTCCATTTTACTGAGAAAATGAAAGCAGTTAAGAACAGAATTTCCACAAGCTCTCACAACCATATCTATTTATCAACTACATCTGTACCCATATGTTGATTTCTCTTTCATTACTAAAACTACTTCTGCTCCATGCAAATCTCTGCCTTTATACTTATACACTAGATCCCTATTAACTACCATTACATCTTAACTCTGCTCCATCAAATTCTCCCTATTTTATCTTTCTCAGCCTCTCATAAACATTAATTTTCCTATCTAAAACTTAAATACAAGAAACCAAAAATCTTAAATATCTCCCTCAAGCTACCACCCATTTTTCTTCTTTTCTCTTCAACAAAAGTTTTTATTTTTAAAAGATTTATTTTTTATTTATTTGAAAGGTAGAGTTACATAGAGAGAGATATCTTCCATCTATCTACAGGTTAACTCCCAAGATGGTCACAATGGCCAGGGCTGAGCCAAGGCCCCGGCCAGGAGCTTCATCTGGGTCTTCCAAGTGGGTGCAGAGGCCCAAGTGCTCAGGCCATCTTCTGCTGCTTTTCCCAGCACATCAGCAGGGAGCTGCATCAGAAGAGGAGCATCCAGCACATGAACCAGAGACTATACGGAATGCCAGCATCATAGGCTACGGCTTTACTCACTACACTATAACACCAGCCCTGTTCTCTTTCTGTATTAAGACAATTAGCCTTTCTGAAAAAATAATAGATCAGCCATGTGATCAGCTATTCCAATCCTAAGTATTTACCCAACAGAAATGAAATATACATCCACAGTAATGGACATACTAATGTTCACACGTAGTAATGAACACACTAATGTTCACAGCAGCTTCATTTGTAAATACAACTGTAAATAACCCAAATGTTCATCCACAAGTGAATGATTAACAAATTTTGGTATACCCAAAACTGAAATATTAGTACTCAGCAAAGAAAAAGGGATATATGTATGTCAAAACTTAGATTGCACTTGAAATATGTTCAATTTTTTGTACTTTTTTTAAAGATTTATTTATTTGAAAGGCAGAGCTATAGAGACAGCAAGGGAGGGTCAGAGACAGAGATCTCCCATCCGCTGGTTCACTCCCCAAATGGCTGCAACAGCCAGAGCTGGACCAACCTGAAGTCAGGAGCTTCTTCTGGGTCTCCTAAGTGGGTACAGGGGCCCAAATATTTGGGCCATCACCTGCTGCTTTCCCAGGTACCTTAGAAGGGAGCTAGATAGGAAGTGGAGCAGCTGGGATTTGAACCAGCACCCATATGGGATGGTATAACCCGCTGTGCCACAGTGCTGGCCCTGAAATATGTATGATTTATTGTATATCAACTATACCTTAGTGTGACTATTTTAAAAAAACAAGTGCCCTCAATTGACAAGTGACCTATTGCACTACTGGTTTAGAAATTATCAACCAACAGTAATGCTTCCTGTTTGAACTCATTCATATTTATCATAAAGGAATAAAGCAAATGTGAAATGCTATTGACTCAACTTTTAAAAAAACATTTTATACTTCTTTTTTTAAAAAGTTTTAATTCAATTTGATAAGGAGCATTCTGTCAAAACTTAGGCTCAAGAACCAGCAAAAAAAAAAATTTCCAGTTGTGGTAAACACTGTATAATCAAAATAAAATGGAGATGTTTAATGAAGAGGCTGAAAGACTAAAATCATTGTCCAATATTCATTTTCAAATTTCTGGGTAGATCACAATGGCCTCATTCATTCATTTTTTTTTTTAAGATTTTTTTCTTTTTTTTTTTTAATTTTTATTTAATGAATATAAATTTCCAAAGTATGGCTTATGGATTACAATGGCTTCCCCCCCATAACGTCCCTCCCACCCACAACCCTCCCCTTTCCCACTCCCTCTCCCCTTCCATTCACATGAGGATTCATTTTCGATTCTCTTTATATACAGAAGATCAGTTTAGCATACATTAAGTAAAGATTTCAACAGTTTGCTCCCACACAGAAACATAAAGTGAAAAATAATAGATGATTTTTTAAATGATGATGAAATCAGTTTAGTATACATTAAGTAAAGATTTCAACAGTTTGCACCCCCATAGAAACACAAAGCGAAATATACTGTTTGAGTACTCGTTATAGCATTAAGTCTCAATGTACAGCACATTAAGGACAGAGATCCTACATGAGGAGTAAGTGCACAGTGACTCCTGTTGTTAAGATTTATTTATTTATTTGAAAGAGTTACAGACAGACAGAGAGGTCTTCCACCCACCTGTTCAATCCCCAAATGGCTGCAATGGCCGGAGCTGCGCCGATCCAAAGTCAGGAGCCAGGAGCCAGGACCTTCTTCCAGGTCTCCCACGTGGGTGCAGAGGCCCAAGGACTTAGGCCATCTTCCACTGCTTTCCCAGGCCATTGCAGGGAGCTGGATCAGAAGTGGAACAGGGGCCAGCACCGTGGCACAGTAGGTTAATCCTCCTGCCTACAGCGCCAGCATCCCATATGGGTGCCAGTTCTAATCCCAGCTGCTCCTCTTCCAATCTAGCTCTCTGCTGTGGCCTGGGAAAGCAGTGGAGGATGACCCAAGTCCTTGGGCCCCTGCACCCACATGGGAGACCAGGAAGAAACTCCTGGCTCCTGGCTTCAGATCGGCTCAGCTCCGGCTGCTGCAGTCATTTAGGGAGTGAACCAACGGACAGAAGACCTTTCTCTCTGTCTCTCCCTCTCACCATCTGTAACTCTACCTCTCAAATAAATAAATAAAATATTTAAGAAGTGGAGTAGCTGGGACTAGAACCAGCACCCACATGGGATGCTGGCACTTCAGGCAGCAGTTCTCACTCATTAATTCATTCATTAACATCACTAAGATACATTTGGAATCTGCTATGTATCAAACACTGTTAAATGCTGGAAATAAAACAGTAAGCAATAAAATATGCTAAAGATAAAGACAATTTAAGAGTCCACCCTCAATGTCACAGATTGACTTGATAAGTTAAAGTTATAAACTTGTACATAAAGTTGTAAGAAAATATTAGTTTATACTTACATTAAATGTTGAAGTACCATATAGGAGTTGGCGGAAGAGGGGGGAGCGCGGGGGTGGGGGCTTTACTGAAACCAGATCACACAAGTATGTAAGCCCCTTTGGGTTACAACACTATAAGTGACGATACAAATACAAAAATACTCACACCCAGCACTAGTGACTTTGAATTACTCACTTTTCATTAGTACATATTTGAGAGATTTATATATAATGGAAATTTAGCTTTTAAACCTGATCAAGTTGCACAGGTATTCAGTATCCCACGCTGGAGCAGCCAGATCCAACTTCAGAGGCTCCCATTCCCAATTCCAGTTTCCTGCTAAAGTGCACCCTGGGAGGTAGGAGGTCATAGTTCAGGTGGTTTGGTCCTTACTACCCACATGGGAGACCTGGACTGATTCATGGCTCCTGGCTTTGGCTCAGCCCAGCCCCAGACAAGGTAAGCATTTGGGGACTGAACTAGTAGATGAGAGCTCTCTCTCTCACTTAAACAATAAAACAAACATTAAAAAATAATAAAAATGAGGAAGTAAACATATTACATGACTCAGTTCAATGTAAGGTTTCCCAGCCACATATATCCTTCTCCCTAGTTGTCATAGGTTTTTCTATTCAACAGTTCCTAAATGTCTTCAGAAATATTATTTTTTAAAAAATTAAGTAAAATAACTAGAAAATAGCAATTTACATAGCAGAGGCCCCCTAGAGAAGAAGCAACGGAAGCCTGGCAACATAATACAAGTCATTAGTTTCACTGAAGGCGATCAGATCTCCGACGGGAGCCCACACTTCCCTTGTGTGAAAGCCAATCAAAACAAAATACGTTAATAGCAGTCTGACTTGAAGACAAACTAAGTCTGAAACACCCAGTGGGAATGAAAAAGACTTTGTATGGAGAACACAGAAAATGCAGCTGGTGTCTGTGAACCAATTTCATCTATGGTTCATTAGACATCAGATAGATTTCTCA
Source organism: Oryctolagus cuniculus (assembly GCF_964237555.1). NCBI lineage: Eukaryota > Metazoa > Chordata > Mammalia > Lagomorpha > Leporidae > Oryctolagus > Oryctolagus cuniculus. The sequence goes on along the minus strand of NC_091443.1, from coordinate 91,888,522 downwards.
AATAAACATTTTAAAATATACTTTTTCACTAAAGTTGTCTGTATTTATATAATGTGACAAAGTGAAAAGTATACCAGTGGCACAGCAAGTACATTTCTTGGAAAGTTATCTCCTGATTTTATTTCTTATGAGAAATTTCATTCAAAATAAACATTTTTAAGGATCCGCCACCTTTGAGGGATAATGAAAAAGCAATCAGCATATGCAGAGAAACACAACGAAAGGGAAATTCAGAGATGGGAGTATTAAGAATGCCAGGATGAATAAAATTATTTCTCTTATTCTCTAGATCTAAATGGAATTACTGCTATTAAATGTTAATCTTAAATATATTGGATGATGACAAAACACAAAGTACACTGGAGATAAAAGTAAAAACAAACACATGGAAGTTCTACGTAGGCTTTACTTTATGCAACTAGCTGACATTTAACCACCGAGTCTCTAAATTTTAAATACTTTTCAAGTCCCAGTGAAGGAGTCCTCAGAGGCTTACAATCTTGTTAATTTAGAAGAAAACTAACATATTGTAAAACAATAAATAATTCACAACAGGCTATAATATAGTGCTAATATGCCAAACTTTAAAAGGGAAAAAACAGTGTTGGAGAGGAACCTGCTGGAAGGAAAGTGGAATTAGGAGCTGGATGGGGCTGGCGCTGTGACACAGTGGGTAAAGCCGCCACCTACAGTGCCAGCATCCCATATGGGTGCTGGTTTGAGTCCTAGTTGCTTCACTTCGGATCCAGCTCTCTGCTGTGGCCTGGGAAAGCAATGGAAGATGGCCCAAGTGCTTGGGCCCCTGCATCCATGTGGGAGACCCAGAAGAAGCTCCATGTTCCTGGCTTGAAATCGGCACAGCTCTGCCCATTGCAGCTATCTAGGGAGTGAACCAGAGAACTCTCTCTCTGTCCCTCTCCCTCCCTCCAACTCTGACTTTCAATAAATAATCTTTAAAAAAAAAAAATGAAGCTTAAGTGAGTTATCACTCACCTTTCGGGCAGTTTAATAAACCAAGCCACAGACTGACCAATTTCACACTAAAAAAGGGGATACCCTCAGTCAGGGACACACCTCTGCCTAAAACAACAAAGAAAAAAACAACCACACAACCTAACAACACCTAACTGCGGCTAGCTCTCCAAATTTCCCACCCTGCATTTGTGTAGACTTTAAAAAACATTCCATCACAGGGCTTTTTTTTCTACATATCAAATATGAAATTTTTATAACACATATTTTCTTAAATATAACTATGTTCTAATTATTAAAAATAAAGAAGTAGAGGTAGGTAAGGATCTTGATTTTGTAAAAACACTTAGCACTTCCTGACTATATTGACAGTCACTGATAAAAATCCTAAATAGGACAGAGGGGAACATAGCATCTTGAGGCACATCATTAAGAATATACTGCAGTTTAATATCACTCCATTAATCATCAAGCTTTGGAGACAGCCTTTGAATCAATTACAAATCTATCTACCTATATCATAAGAAGCTGACAAATGCTATGTGTATAGCCTTGAGGCTCCTTTTCCTCCCCCTGTATAATGTGAGCTAAATGAGACAACCGAAGTAAAGCATTTAACCTAGGGTCTAGCACATAATCAAACATCCACTAAATATAACTATAATCCTAGATATGTATTATGGCCAGAGTACGCATCTGAGATACTATCCGTTTACTTTCGCTCGAAGTAAAGAAGTGAAGCCCAGTATAATGACTTGTTCCTTCTGAACCCTTGCTGGCTCCTATGGATCAGTGCCTTTTTAAATAAGAACCAGTAAGACTTGTGCTCAATACTGTTTGAGGATTCACTCAAGGAATGATGTCAAGTTTAGCAGTCTACTATTATCTCCAAACTTTACTTGTTATCCAACACCATACTTCAGTAGCTAAAACACACCTTATACATGATGTATAAAGGTACACAGTAGGTGTTCAGAAAAGGGTTTGTTGAAGTCCCTTCTTAAAAAATCAGGATGAGGGGCTGGCACTGTGGTGCAGTGGGTAAAGCACCGCCTGCAGTGCTAGCATCCCATAAGGGCACCAGTTCAGGTTTAAGTCCCGGCTGCTCCACTTCCAATCCAGCTCTCTGCTGTGGCCTGGGAGAGCAGTGGAGGATGGCCCAAGTCCTTGGACCCCTGCACCTGCGTGGGAGACCTCCTGGAGGAGGCTCCTGGCTCTTGGCTTACGATCGGTGCAGCTCTGGCCATTGCGGTCATCTAGGGAGTCAAGCAGTAGATGGAAGACATCTCTCTTTCTCTGCCTTTGCTATCTGTATCTCTGCCATTCAAATAAATATCTTTAAAAAAAAAATCAGGATGAAAGGCCATCACTGTGGTGTACCACGTAAAACTGCCACTTCAGGAGCCAGAATCCCATATTGCGCGTGGCTCAGGTCCCAGATGCTCCAATTTCAATCTAGTTCCCTGCTGGTGTACCTGGGAAAGCAGCAGAGGACAGCCAAATGCTTGGGCCCCTGCACCCATGTGGGAGACCTGGAGGAAGCTCCTGGATTTGGAATGCCCAGCTCCGGCCATTGCAGCCATATCTGGAGTAAACCAGCAGCTTGAAGATTTCTGTCTCTCCCTCTCTGTAACTCTGCCTTTCAAATAAATAAATAAATAAAATCTTCTAAAAAACAAAACTCAGGATGAATATCTTAGTTTTGACAGATACACTATGATTATATAAGCTGTTAACACTTAAGGGAAGCTAGGTGAAGGAATTAATAAATGGTACACTGGAATTCTCTTAAGAAAATCATTAGGATCTATTTCCACTGACAGAATCTTTTTAAAATATTATTTACTATTTGAAAGGTAGAGTTATAGAGAGCAAAGGAGAGGGGGAGAGGGAGAAGTAGAGGGAAGGAGGAACAGAGAGAGAGAAAGAGAAAGAGACATCTTCCATCAACAGGTTCACTTCCCAAATGGCAGCAAGGGCCAGGTCTGTGTCATGCAAAAGCCAGCAGCCAGGAGCTTCTTCTGAATCTCCCACATGGGCGCAGGGGCTCAAGCACTTGGGCCATCCTCCACTACTTTCCCAGGAGTATTAGCAAGGAGCTGGATCAGAAGTAGAGCAGCGGCCGGCGCCGCGGCTCACTAGGCTAATCCTCCGCCTAGCGGCGCCGGCACACCGGGTTCTAGTCCCGGTCGGGGCGCCGGATTCTGTCCCGGTTGCCCCTCTTCCAGGCCAGCCCTCTGCTGTGGCCAGGGAGTGCAGTGGAGGATGACCCAGGTGCTTGGGCCCTGCACCCCATGGGAGACCAGGAAAAGCACCTGGCTCCTGGCTCCTGCCATCGGATCAGCGCGGTGTGCCGGCCGCAGCGCGCTGGCCGCGGCGGCCATTGGAGGGTGAACCAACGGCAAAGGAAGACCTTTCTCTCTGTCTCTCTCTCTCACTGTCCACTCTGCCTGTCAAAAAAAAAAAAAATAAATAAAAAAAAAAATAAAAATAAAAAAAAATAAAATAGAAGTAGAGCAGCCTGGTTTTGAACCGGCATGCCCATATGGGAGACCCAGAAGAAGCTCCTGGCTCCTAGCTTTAGATCCGTCCAGCTCCAGCCATTACAGCTATTTGGGAAGTGAACCAGCGGATGGAAGACTTCCCTCTCTGCCTCTGCCTCTCTATAACTCTGCCTTTCAAATAAATAAATAAATCCTTAAAAAAAAAATTATCTCAAAGAGCAGACATGAACTCAGTAAATAAGATCTCTTATAATACCCCTATTTATCCTGGGCCACACAATGACTTCTATTCAGTAAATAATAATCATCTCAAAATTTCATTTTTGGAAATAATGGCCTTAAAAAGAATCTATCCAAAAAGCAAATATCTTTTCCCTAAACTATCAGAGCTCTGTAGAATCTAATTAAAGCCCCTGACTCTTACTACTTAAACCACTTATTCAAGTCAAGCTCAAAAAGACCTCCGATGTATGAGACAAATTACTGCTATACTATTAGCATAAAATCTTTTAAAATATATATTTTGAAAATACACTTATACTAAGGCTGGTTAATTTTTAGTTAGGCAAATAAGAGTTTAAGAAAATGATAAATTTTATTTGTAATTTTTTCAAATTCAGACTTTCACTGTTAAGCAACAAAGTCATGAAAATTCTATTAAAACTGAAACTGCCAAGCAATGAAATCCTAAAATATTTTTCCCTAAATGTTTTCCAACATACCTTCCAAACAGTTTTTGCATTTTTAAAAACTTTCAGGTATCAACTGTCTAATTTTTTAAAACTTGGCTTTCCTTACTGCAGAATCAGTACTATAAACAGAAGTGCTATTGTCAAAGAATTGATCTAATAATAAAAAGAGCTAAGGCCACTTGTCTTATAGAAAATTACTGCCAAAAGCCACCAGACCCTGCTTTTCTTCCTTCTGGGCCAGTAGCCAGATACTAATCATTTTTAGACTCCTTCTAGTTTTTGGTACACAGCACAGTACACAACGCCACATCTAACTCAGACAGTATTTTAGTGAATGCTCTCCATAACTCTTCTCTTCTAGCACAAGCTTGCACACATGCATATACATACAGTCAGCTCTCCATATCTGTTGGTGCTGCACACACATATTCAACGAATCTCAGACTGAAAATATTCAGGGGGAAAAAAAACCTGTACTGATGGAAGTATGGACATTTATTCTTGTCATTATTCCCTTAAAAATATAGTATAACTACTTACACTCATTTACTTTATATCATAAGTAATATGAGATGATTTAAAGCATACAAAAAGATGTATGTAGGTTATATGCAAACACTAGGCCATTTTATATAAGGGACAGAGTTTAGTATCTGCAGGGGGTACTGGACTCAGTTCCCTAGGCTCTAAGGGATGACTGTATACACATGACCTACAGTATCTGTAGAAGTATATATAAGGGGGCCGGCGCTGTGGCTCACTTGGCTGATCCTCCACCTGCGGTGCCAGCATCCCCTATGGGCGCCGGGTTCTATTCCCGGTTGCTCCTCTTCCAGTCCAGCTCTCTGCTGTGGCTCGGGAGGGCAGTGGAGAATGGCCCAAGTGCTTGGGCCCTGCACCCCATGGGAGACCAGGAGAAGCACCTGGCTCCTGACTTCGAATCAGCACAGTGCTGGCCATAGCAGCCATTTGGGGAGTGAACCAATGGATGGAAGACCTTTCTTTCTGTCTCTCTCTCTGTCTATAACTCTACCTGTCAAATAAAAATAAATAAATAAATAAAATTAAAAAAAAAAGAAGTATATATAAGAAATTTACTGGGGCCAGTGCTGTGGCATAGCAAGTTAAGTCGCCATCTGCAGTGCTAGCACCCCATGCGGGTGCAGGTTCGAGTCCTGGCTGCTCTACTTCTGATTCAGCTTCCTGCTAACGCACCTGGGAAAGCAGTGGAAGATGACCCAACCACTTGGGCCCCTGCATCCACATGGGAGACCCAGATGAAGTTCCAGGCTTCAGTCTGGTCCAGCCCTGGCCATTGCGGCCATTTGGGGAGTGAACCAGCATGAAAGATCTCTCTCTTTCTATTTCTCCCTCTCTCTCTCTGTAATTCTTTCAAACAATTAAATAAATATTTTAAAAAGTAAAAGAAATTGATAGTAGTGGTTGTATCTGGGATAACTGTTTGGGTCTTTGAATTTTGTATGCCTTTGTAATACCTTCAATTAATTTATTCAAAGAAAAGATCAGAATAACATTAAGTTGTTAAAATCTTTTACTTTATAAGAATACATGAGACATTTTTTTTTTTAACAGGCAGAGTGGACAGTGAGAGAGAGAGAGACAGAGAGAAAGAAAGGTCTTCCATTTTGCCGTTGGTTCACCCTCAAATGGCCGCCGCGGCTGGCGCACTGCAGCCGGCGCACTGCGCTGATCCAAAGGCAGGAGCCAGGTGCTTCTCCTGGTCTCCCATGGGGTGCAGGGCCCAAGGACTTGGGCCATCCTCCACTGCACTCCCTGGCCACAGCAGAGAGCTGGCCTGGAAGAGGGGCAACCGGGACAGGATCCGGTGCCCCGACCGGGACTAGAACCCGGTGTGCCGGTGCCGCAAGGCGGAGGATTAGCCTAGTGAGCCGCAGAGCCGGCCCATGAGACATTCTTTTAAAAATTGTTTCTTTTTTTTTTTTTTCACCTTTTTTTTTTAACTTTTATTTAATGAATATAAATTTCCAAAGTACAGCTTATGGATTACAATGGCTTCCCCCCCATAACGTCCCTCCCACCCACAACCCTCCCCTTTCCCACTCCCTCTCCCCTTCCATTCACATGAGGATTCATTTTCGATTCTCTTTATATACAGAAGATCAGTTTAGCATACATTAAGTAAAGATTTCAACAGTTTGCTCCCACACAGAAACATAAAGTGAAAAATAATAGATGATTTTTTAAATGATGATGAAATCAGATCAGACCTATTGTCATGTTTAATCCCAGTGAGAGTCAAGTTGGGAATTGCTAATTTCTTCTTTTTTTTTTTTTAACAGAAGATCAGTTTAGTATACATTAAGTAAAGATTTCAACAGTTTGCACTCCCATAGAAACACAAAGTGAAATATACTGTTTGAGTACTCGTTATAGCATTACGCCTCAATGTACAGCACATTAAGGACAGAGATCCTACATGAGGAGTAAGTGCACAGTGACTCCTGTTGTTGACTTTACAAATTGACACTCCTGTTTATGGCATCAGTAATCTCCCTATGCACCAGTCATGAGTTTCCAAGGCTATGGAAGCCTTTTGAGTTCTCCGACTCTTATCTTGTTTAGACAAGGTCATAGTCAAAGTGGAGGTTCTCTCTTCCCTTCAGAGAAAGGTACCTCCTTCTTTGAAGACCTGTTCTTTCCACTGGGATCTCACTCACAGAGATCTTTCATTTAGGTTTTTTTTTTTTTTTTTTGCCAGAGTGTCTTGGCTTTCCATGCCTGAAATACTCTCATGGGCTTTTCAGCCAGATCGGAATGCCTTTAGGGCTGACTCTGAGGCCAGAGTGCTGTTTAGGACATCCGCCATTCTATGAGTCTGCTGAGTATCTCGCTTCCTATGTTGGATCACTCTCCCCTTTATTTATTCTATCAGTTAGTATTAGCAGGTACTAGACTTGTTTATGTGCTCCCTTTGACTCTTAGTCCTTTCATTATGATCAATTGTGTACTGAAATTGATCACTTGGACTAGTGAGATGGCATTGGTACATGCCACCTTGATGGGATTAAATTGGAGTCCCCTGGTATGTTTCTAACTCTACCATTTGGGGCAAGTCAGCTTGAGCATGTCCCAAATTGTACATCTCTTCCCTCTCTTATTCCCACTCTTATGTTTAACAGGGATCACATTTCAGTTAAATTTCAACACTTAAGAATAACTGTGTGATAATTACAGAATTAAACCAGTCATATTAAGTAGAACAGATTAAAAAACTACTAAGAGGGATAATGTATTAAGTTGTTCATTAACAGTCAGGGCTATGCTGATCAAGTCACCGTTTCTCATAGTGTGGATTTCACTTCAACAGGTTTCCTTTTTGGTGTTCAGTCAGTTGTCACCGATCAGGGAGAATATATGGTATTTGTCCCTTTGGGACTGGCTTATTTCACTCAGCATGATGTGTTCCAGATTCTTCCATTTTGTTGCAAATGACTGGATTTCGTTGTTTCTTACTGCGGTATAGTATTCTAAAGAGTACATATCCCATAATTTCTTTATCCAGTCTACCGTTGATGGGCATTTAGGTTGGTTCCAGGTCTTGGCTATTGTGAATTGTGCTGCAATAAACATTAGGGTGCAGACCGCTTTTTTGTTTGCCAATTTAAATTCCTTTGGGTAAATTCCAAGGAGTGGGATGGCTGGGTCGAACGGTAGGGTTATATTCAGGCTTCTGAGGAATCTCCAGACTGACTTCCATAGTGGCTTGACCAGTTTGCATTCCCACCAACAGTAGGTTAGTGTCCCTTTTTCCCAACATCCTCACTAGCATCTATTGTTGGTAGATTTCTGTATGTGAGCCAATCTAACCGGGGTGAGGTGAAACCTCATTGTGGTTTTGATTTGCATTTCCCTGATTGCTAGTGACCTTGAACATTTTTTCATGTGCCTGTTGGCCATCTGGATTTCCTCTTTTGAAAAATGTCTATTGAGGTCCTTGGCCCATCTCTTAAGTGGGTTGTTTGTTTTGTTTTTGTGGAGTTTCTTGATCTCTTTGTAATTGTTTCTTATAAATACTTTAACATTTAATTGTTTCTATAACTACTTACAACACTCAACTTCATTTATAATCAAAGAAATACAAAGTAAGGTCTTTTGCCTATCAAATTAGAAAGGTTTTTAAAATTAATACTCAGTATTAGCATAACCTTTCTAGAAAGTTCTAGTGGGGAACTGGCCTCTTCTTTCAAACCTGTAAATTAGGTCCCTCTAGGTGGACCACCATCCGAACAAGTGGGGAGAAGACCCTGTTGATGATACTCCAGGACACTTGTTCCAGGTACCTTAGCGTCAGCCTACTGACGCGGACACAGCTCCTGCAGCTCAGGTCATAGTATATGTGTGTGTAGTATATGTGGACGGATGAGTGGGTGGGTAGGTTAATGGATATTTAAATGAATTTAACTCCTAGTTATTTAGTCAACAAGTTTTTATGTCCACCAAAAAAATATATAAAATTGTTCATGCAGCTTTGTTTTTAAAGAGCTGAGAACTGGAAACAACACAAATGTACATCAATAGGAGGAGACAATGGCATAGTCAAGCAATGGAATAATATATAGCAATGAAAAAGGATAAGGTACTTCTAATCAAAACACATGGGTGACTCTCAGAGAGTTCATGCTGTACCAAGAAAACAAGACATAAAAAAATCATTTGATTCCCTTGATATGTAGTTGAGGAATAAGCACAAGTAGTCTGTAGTAATGGGAATCAGGGAAGTGGCTCCCTAGGGGAAGTGCTGGCTGAACAGTGCATGAGGGCAGCTTCTAAGGTACTGGACATGCTCCAACTCCTGAGCTGCCCGATGGTCCTTGTGTCCACATGTAAAACTCACTGAGCCAGTCACTTACAATTGGTACACTTTACTGTATACTAGTTTTGAAAGGTCTAGTAAGAAAAAGAAAAAAACAAAACAAAAACCAAACACCATGGAGAGTTTCTTTGACTCTGTGCCTGCTCGAAAGGAAAGAAAAAAAAGATAAGGGTAGATCAGATGGTCTTTAAGTTCCTGCTTTAAAGGTCCATTGTTTTATTCATCCAACAAAAATGTGAGTAGCTACTTTATAAAAGGTACCGGGTGCTAGGGATATAGCATTAAATAAAATAGGTAAAACCCATGCCTCACAGGATCTTGTTTTTTAGAAGGGGTAGAAAGACAATAAAAATAAAGAGTGTGTTGGATAATGAAAAGTACAAAAATTAACAAAACAACAACAACAAAAAAAAAACACAAAGAAACAAAGCAAGCAAGAGGGATGCAGGGTACACAGAAGGGAAAAGGTAATTTAAACAAGGAGGCCAGTGCAGACTTCAAAGAAAGGTGATACTTGAATTAAGACCTGAAGGAAGTGAGAGAGAGAGACATTGGATATCTGGAAAAACATGTTCCAGGCCCTGCCAAACACTGTTGCTGAAAGGAAGTGAGCAAGAGTGAGATTAAAGGGGGGAGGGGTTGGGAAGAGTTCTTTTCCCTGGTTTTTTTCCACCTCCCACACCACTCCAATTCTTCATTTAAAGGTAAACTTAAGGCCAGCGCCGCGGCTCACTAGGCTAATCCTCCGCCTTGCGGCACCGGCACACCAGGTTCTAGTCCCGGTTGGGGCACCGGATCCTGTCCCGGTTGCCCCTCTTCCAGGCCAGCTCTCTGCTGTGGCCAGGGAGTGCAGTGGAGGATGGCCCAAGTGCTTGGTCCCTGCACCCCATGGGAGACCAGGATAAGTACCTGGCTCCTGCCATCGGATCAGCGCGGTGCGCCGGCTGCGGCGGCCATTGGAGGGTGAACCAACGGCAAAGGAAGACCTTTCTCTCTGTCTCTCTCTCACTGTCCACTCTGCCTGTCAAAAAAAAAAAAAAAAAGAAAGAAAAGGTAAACTTAAGTTGAACCTGTTCCACATGCAAACGTCTGTAACTACTAGCCCATTCTACCCTTATCTAATCTTTTGAGCTACTACATGGCTCACTCATGGCATTCACTTTATAGACAAACAGATAGATAATCTCTCCATTCGTATTAGTTGACCCATGGCTGGCACTTAAATGATTACACGTAAAGCTAATGGTAACTCAGCAAACATATGATCAATAAACTGTTCAGATAAAAAGAAAAAAAGAAACAGAAAGGGAAAAAAAAGCTTAGGGGACCATGTGACTCAGGCACCAAGTGTTTCCATGTGTCATCCACTGTCAGGAAACTCTTTAAGCCACATCCTTAAGACTCTCGGATCCTCAACACCACTTTTCCAAAAAGCTACTCTAGGTATTTTATTTTCCCCCTAGGGGGTAAAAGCAGGCATCTAGTTTTCCATTCTAACAGTAGTTTTATAACACCGATGTTCACAAGCAGCTTAACAAAGCAAGTATCACAGACAGCTAGTTGTGCGATCTCTAGCAAGCGTCTCACCAACTCTCATGCCTTCATTCTCCTCGTACGCCACGTGAAGGCACTGGACTAAACGGTCTCTACAGTCCAATCGGTCTCAAATTCTCCACTCTACACTCTTTCAGGAGAACTGCAAGGGTTAGATAAACCTTACAATCTATGCCTTCAATTTATAAAATAAATTAAAATGTCTGTTAACAATTTTCACAGTGAATAAGCAGCCATATTCAGATAGCAGTGTTTTAGGAAACAGCCAGGAACCTGGAGTCCATCAGGCCTACATGTGGACTCGGGCTGCATCACAATAAACAATGACCTTGAGCAAAGTATGAAGTCTTCAGTATTTGCTTTGAAAATTAAAGGCAATGTATATAAAGCAATTATTAAACCAATATAAAAACCTGAACACATTACAAGTATCCTTTCCCAAGTAAAAAGCAATCCACATAAAATAACTACCAAATCACTGATGCCTAAGACTTACAATTCCTAAGTTAGTTTCTATCTCTCCTGACAACTTTAGAGACGAGGATCAGTGGCTGCCTCAAAATTTTGTAAGACTTCTGCATGTTTAGCAGAGCAACCCTTAACTCCTAGAGTGTAAGGTGTCTCATTTCTTAAGAACTGCAGTATCAGTTTGCAGTCAAAGGGGCAAGAGTAAGATAATTTAGCAACTCCATAATTTTTAGGAAAATAGGACAGGACTGAGATAGGAGTTTAATTCATCTTGGACATTAAAAGACATTAACCTCGGTACTGAGAGCTCCAACATGCAATGAGAGCCAACTACACATAAGCAAGCAATCGAGATTCAGAAAGTTGTAAGACACAAACTTGACTTTGAGCCCAAGAGGGGAGACATGCATAATCAACATGAGTAAACGGATGAACAGGACGCGGTGAGTGAAAACCCTGGACACAGAACAGCTAAAAAGCAGATGGTGTAGGATGTATCTTGAAGAACCCGTAGACTCTGCCAGCAAGACAAGGGAAGGAAAGGCACTCAGAGCAGCGAGGCTCACTGTGTAAACTGCTTTCATCAGGACAACTGGGGCTTGAGATTCACAGTGAGGAAATGCATGAGCCAGATGATGAAAGACCTTGTAATGACACAGAGTGAGGTAAAGAAGAATGAGTTTTAAGAAAGAAACCAATGGGTTTCCATTTTAGAAAAAGCACCTTTAGGGGCCAGCGCTATGGCACAGCAGGTAAAGCTGCTGCCTGTGGCACCGGCATCCCATATGGGCGCCGGTTCCAGAACTGGCTGCTTCATTTCCAATCCAGCTCTCTGCTATGCCCTGGGAAAGCAATGGAAGATGGCCCAAGTTCTTGGGCCCCTGCACCTGCGTGCGAGACCCGGAACAAGCTCCTGGCTCCTCGGTTCAGAATGGCGTAGTTCTAGCTGTTCAGCCAATTGGGGAGTGAACCAGCAGATAGAAGACTTCTGTCTCTCTCTCTCTGCCTCTCTTTCATCTCTCTGTGTAACTCTTTCAAGTACAATAAATAAATCTTAAAAAAAAAAAAAAAACACACACAGAAAAATCACCTTTGCAGTAGCGTAAGGATGAACTAAACAGTCTAGAGACAAGCACTAGAAACCTCATCAAATCCAGAGTCCAACAAGGACATGCTGTTATCACACAGACACTCTAGGACAGAACCAGGGATAAAAAATAAACAATAATGCTTTAACAGACAAAGCTAACCTGTCCAAGGGACACCATTTACCTTCATAAATGTACGTTCTGGAATTAAATATTTCCCATGTATCTAAAATTAGGTATGATACATAAAAGTTACATAGAACTACTCAGGTAAACCCTGAGAACCAGCCCCTCTCATGGTATCTATCCCCTCCCTTTTCTACATACGATATTGCCAGTCTGCAACATAAAAATCAGTGCAGCACAAACCTGGGAACTGGAGCTTGTATTGATTACTGACAGGGGCATGTCTTGCTTTAGTTTTATATTCACTGTATATATGGAAACTGAGACTCTGAGCAACTAAGGGATTATTCAAGGTCACACTGTTAATAGCACAATGAAGACTGGAATCTGTGTCTTACGACTTCCTTTCTAGAAATTGCTTTAGTATATCACATTTATGATTCTAGAATTCTGAATAATAATTCAAGGACACTTTGGTACTGTCATTTTCAGCAGTGTAATAATGAAACTATAAAACCAGTTTTATGGTTCATATGCCTCACAAGAAAAACATATCTATTAGATGTGAATATGTTTGACAAAAAAAAATCTTTTCCTGAAGTCTGTGCCGCAATAAGAATGCCTACTCCTCCACCACAAAACACACACTTCATATTTCTCTTAAAAGTCTGAAAACTTCTTTTCTCAAACTCAGGAAACAAACTTGAAAAACAAGTTTGTAAGGTTAATTTATCTCTACATAATTAAATATCCCCCATCCTTAACATGTTATAAGATTTACTCATGTCTACTTCCTTATTCTGTTGTGCTTCCCACCTCACCTCATGTCCTTATAATTTTTAGATACTTGAAATATCCTTTTCCCGTCATGAGTACACACAGGTAGAAGCAGCAACATTGGCAAAAAGCCTTATTAATATTATACACTTCACAAATTTGCACGGTGCCCAAAATGTCAGCTCTGGACTTCTCCAACTTACAGCCACGTCACTTCGGCTCACAGAAGCAGACTGAGGGAACACGGAAGCATGAACAGCTCTCTTCTGCTCCTCGGCGACGCCTGCCTGAAGAATCCACCAACACAAACAAGGTAGATGTGGATCCTTACATACTGTTTTATGCTTATACAACACAAGCATCCTCAGAGTCCAAAGACATTCAACACCCAAACTCTACCGATCATAATTTAATCTTTCTCAATAATTTGGAAGGTAGAGCACTATCTCACTTGGTTTCTAGCTATCATGACAAATTTCAAAGATACTATCATTCAGGGATTCTACAACAAGAGTGCTAAACTCCACGCACCCTGGGTACTTCTTCCTAAGTGGAATCACAATTTTTTATGTACTTATCCCATTTCATCATTGCCTTCCTGCCCCTCTGGATGTATGAGCTGGAATCACCATCCCTCCAGGGTTCAGACACCTAACAGACAGATACTTGTTGCTTGATCAGTTTACACTTATTAAAAATCAAGAAAGCTGTTTCTTTTTAAAGATTTTATTTAATCATCTATTTGAGAGGCACAGTTATAGACAGAGAGGGAGAGACAGAACGGTCTTTCATCTGCGAGTTCACTTTCCAAATGACCACAACAGCCGGAGCTGAGCTGATCCAAAGCCAGGAGCCAGGAGCTTCTTCCAGGTCTCCCATGCGGGTGCAGGGGCCCAACCACTTGAGCCATCTTCCGCTGCTTTCCCAAGCCATACTAGAGAGCTGGATTGGAAGAGGATCAGCCAGAACTAGAAACGGCGCCCATGTGGGATCCCAGTGCTGTAGGCAGAGATTTAGCCTACTACGCCACAGCGTCGGCCCTTAAAGCTGTTTTCTTAAAAAAAAAAAAAAAAAAAAACCACACAACTCTGAAATCTGCTTATTTTCCGTCTTTCTCTTAAAAATAGCCCGGGTGGGGAGATCTACTTAGGGTTTAGAGGTCCTGACCAAATTACCTGCACAACTGATCAATTTTGAAAGCTGTGGGAGCCAATCAGGTATCTTGGTTTGCATAATAACACTGAAAACTTACACACAAGTCACAGAGTTAAATACTGATCCGCTATTCCCTTGCTTCTTAAAACGTCTGCAACATTCAGAAAGTACATTATCCCTAACCTCTAAAAACAAAAGTCATTAAAAAAAAGATTAAGAAAAACCGTCTCACACACACACAAAAGCCTGAGGCAGGCAAAATTCTCTGCTTTAGTATACTCCGATTGGTGTTTACCCAGATTCACTTACAGGCCTCTGTGACACAGTAGCTACCTAACCCGAAGAACTGTCAGCCACACACAGCACACACTTCCTGGTCCACGCGGTGTTTCAAAACCACAGATACATACAGGCCATTTTGTGAAATTCCACCTCCGTCTTCGCTAGTCCCCAAGAACTCTTAAGACTCGCCACCGACACACCACACCGACTCTGTCCAGCAGGATTCCCTACGGAGCTCTATCAACCACCCCTACAGGTCGCAAACGGTGCTTCTGCAGAGTTCTGCCGCTGGGACTCCAAATTCCAGCACGTTCTGTCTTTTTAAGAGGCTGAACTTGGGGCCATTCCTCTGGACAAGTGCTTTTCCAAGGACAGCGATCAAGCCAGAGCACACCTGAGTCTGTTTAACACTCAGACAAGAAGACTTCACGGCAGGGCTCACAATGCGGTATCGGCAAAGCAGACCACCCAGGAAGCGAAGTCAGAACCACGCACTGTCCCCACCCCCAGCTGCAGAGGAGCTGGACCCACGCGCACCCCGCGGACACCGCCTCCCTAAACAACCTACAGACCCAGGTGCCCACCTCTGGCGCCGCCACCCTCCAGTCCCCGGCGCTCCAGCGAGCCCAGCGAGCCCAGCGCGCCCCCACAGGGATCCCGGGGCAGAGAAAACTGCAGAACAAACCCACTGTTCCTCCAACTAGGCAACAACACGGATAGACCCTCCAAGCGAGCACTAAAGGAAGCCCTTCCAGACAGAACGAGACCGGCCCAAGCCGTTCCAGGATGCCCTGATGCGAGCGCCCCTTCCCGCCCCAGCCCGCCCAGCGCCCCGCTGAGCCGTCACCCACCTCCAGTGGCCGCCCGGGAGCCCGCTAACTCGCCCCGCCAAACACGGGAGACCGGGCCGAGTTACGCCCCCCTCTGGGCAGAGCAGACACCCGGGAAAGACCCCCAGCACCAGCAGCCCACCTAGGCGGCCCCTGCCCGCGCAGACCCCGCACCTCGCACTCTCACCCCTGGTCTGTCCCCGGAACCCGGATACACCGCTTCCTCAGCCCAGGAATGCGAAACGGACGCCCACCCCGGCTCAAAGGACGCCAGGGACCCCTCTGATCTGTCCCCCACCCCACCCCCAGGGACACGGGACCTTGCTAAACTGCCTCTTCTGCCCCCCACCTCAAACAGCCCGGGACCCCGAAAAATGGACCCCTTGTTCCGGAATCCGGCTACACCAGCACAAGGAACCTCAAAACCCCATCAATCTTCCTCGACTCCGAAGACCCGGGACCCTCTTTGCCGCCACCCACCCACCCACACTCGATGCCGGAAGAACCTCAAGAGCCCCAGTAAACCGCCCTGGTGGCCGCTACACTGCCCTTCGGCGCCAGCACCCGGCTCCCACCGCACCGCCTCCTCGCCCCCCGCACTCCCGAGCTCCGCCAAGCTTCGCGCCCACCAGACAGCGCCGCGCAGTCCCCGGAGCCGCCCCCGTCCGGAGCCCGCCTGGCTGGCTGCTCCCCGACCGCTTCTCCGCAGAGACGCGCCGCGGGTTTCCTCACCTGGGCAGCGTCGGAGGGCGAGCGGACCGGGGAGCCCTGAGGCAGAGAAGCGGCGGCCCAGGCCTGCGGCGCCGCAGCTCCAACCCCTTCGCGAGGAAGCGCCTGTGTGAGGAGAACCCTACCGCTCCGCGCGCGCAGCCGGCAGCCCGAGCCACCGCCGTGCCCGCCGCTCTTCCCGCGAGATCCCAGCCACGGCGAGGGGGCGGGGCCGCGCGAGGGGCGGCCGCGGCGGCTGCGGGAGTGACGGCCCTGGCGGCCTGTTGGCGGCGGCGCGGGGGGCGGGACTCGAGGCCGACTGTAACCAATCGCAAAAGAGGAAAGGTGATTCGTTCCGCCCCTTCCCCGCCCTCCATCAATAAACTACGGGCAAAGGTAGAAGTGACCTGAAGTAGTGGAAGGCCGTGGGCGAGCGCCGCAAGGTAGCTTGGATGACGTGGCTTGGCTCGCGCCGGCTCCTGCTCGGCCGCCGTAGGGACACCTGGGTTCGGGGAGAAGCCGGGGGCCTCACCTTTGCGGACTGAGGCGCTGTTGCCCCTGGTTACAGCGCGTCCTGCGGGGCCCGGGGGCTCCTCCCAGCGTCGGTGTCGGAGAAGCCGGGGTTCAGCGCAGCCCCTCCCTCTCCCTCATCTCGGCCTCTCTCTCTCCACCTCAAACAGGGCGCCATTGTTAAGAAGCCCATGTTTTCCCAACCCCAGCCCAGGACATCTGGTCTGACAAAGGACTCTCTTCTGATGCGTGCGTGTATTTCTCATACCGAAAAGCCGTCCGGCTCCAGTCAAAAGTAAATGTCGCTGGAGTCCACGGCATAGCAAATTCCCGGATCCCATGCAAAGTCCCATCTTGGTAGGACCCAGTGCTCAGGAGCGTTTGGCGCGCGCAGGGCACGGAATAAAGGCGAAAGGAATGAATGAAGACTGTGATATTTAAATAGACAGAATCTGGACTTGCCCCAGAAAGTCTGGCTTTCCCGCCCTCTCTGTAATGACAGCAGTCTATTATTATGCCTCTCCTGCAGCCCTCACCCACCTCCTTACTCCCTGTTCATGGCAAAAAGCCCCCTTTCTCCTCGCCAAGGTTAACCCTTGCACCTGTGCACTGGATGGCGGCCATGCCCAGACTTTGTTTCATCAGCTTTCTCTGGCCGGCTCTAACTCTTCTGTCTCACAAACACAACCTACCCCACCCTCTGAACAGAGCAAAACCAGCCTGCCTCTGAGACCCCCCCAAAACATACTCCCCGAGAAACAGAGTATTTGTCGTCTCCGCTTGCTCGTCTTGTTTTTCCACCAATCTGCCCTCTCGCTGCTAACAAAAGAGTTCTTTCCCAATGGAAGGGTGGTCTGTGTGGGGGGCACTTTCCCCAAGGACCAGTCTGCAGCCTATCGGCAATGCTGACCATCCCACCCCCACCCCACCTAAGGACATCTGGATTCTCTAGCTACTCTTCAGACTTTTTTTCAGCCTGCTTTCCTGGTTTGATAAGTGTTGCATATTGATGTCTCCTTATCTTGTAGCCACACCTTGTGCTTAATAAGAAAAATGGCCACACATGGTTGCACACTTTGAGTGCCAGTAAGTGGCTCAGACAAAAGCTGTTAGAAGAATCCAGAGGGAGGAGACATTGGCTGTGGCTGTGAGGCTTGAGCTGGTAGTAAAACAATAGGCCAGCCCTTATAAATCCAAGGCAGGCACAGAGGCTTTTAGGGGAGAAAGATAGGGGCTGGTGTTGTGGCACAGCTGGCTAAACTGCCACCCGCGATGCCAGCACCCCATATTGGATCTCCAGTATCTTCCACCCACATGGGAAACCCAAAAGGAACTCTAGGCTCCTGGCTCAAGCCTAGGCCATCTCTGGCCATGAAGACCATTTGGGGAGTAAGCCGGTGGAAGGGAGATCTCTCTCTCTCTCTCTCTCTGCTCTAAGAAAATACAAAACAAGCAAACAAAAAAACCAGAAGAGAAAAATAACGGGAATCTGAGCACAGAGAAGGGGACTTGGAGTGAGGCCAGCTGTAGGTTGACCAGTCTGGAAGACAGAAGACTCACAGAAGAAGGTGAGATTACAGAGGAACCAAAAAGGAAAAGACCTTACAAACTAGCCAGGTCAAGTGGACTTGATTCTGTATTAAATGGGGAGTCAGGACCAACTGTCTCATGTATAGGGTCCCCGAGAGGGTTACACATGAGGTCCACATACCAAGTGTCTAAGCATGTAAGTTACAAAACAAGCTAGCAAAATGTATATCATTTCACCTTGACAAATATACTCTGATGACCACTTGGGATACCAGGTTTGATTTTATTTTATTTTTTAAGATTTATTATTTTTATTTATTTGAAAAGCAGAGTTACAGAGACAGAGAGGGAGAGACAGAGAGAGAGAGAGAGAGATCTTCCATCCTCTGGTTCACTCCCCAAATGGTTGCAAGAGCCGGGTCTGGGCCAAGCTGAAGCCAGAAGCCAGGACCTTTTTCCAGTTCTCCCACATGGATGCAGGGGCCCAAATACTTGGGCCATCTACTGCTGCCTTGCCAGGTGCATTAGCAGGGAGCTGGATTGGAAGTGCAGCAGCCGGGACTTGAACCAGCGCCCTTATGGGTTGCCGGCCCTGCAGACAGTGGCTTAAGCTGCTATGCCACAATGCTGGCCCCTAACTTTGAGTTTAGAATCTAGGGTTTCTCAGAGTTCTCTGCAAGAACAGCTCAGAGAACTCTGTGCTGGGCCCCACACAGAGAAGTCTCCCCGCCTTGCTTCCCATAACCAAGTCAGCCCCACACTGAAAGCTACCCGCGTCCTACGGACACATGTCTAAGCTCCATTCCTACTTCCCCTCCAAAACAGTCATTTCTTGGCCATTTCACAGGACCAGGGGTGCATGCCTCAGGATCTGATGCCGAAGCAAGCCCACATAGGTCCTGGAAGGGGGCTCGGAGCCATTTGCGCAGGGAATGATGGCTCCTGCACGCGTAGGATGAGGTCTGAAGGGCGGTGGTCAGCTCTGGGAGTGCTCATTCCTTGCCGTAATGGACTCAGGGTATGAGTGCAGCTGCAGGAGCACCAGGGCAGAGCCCCTTACAGGAAGCCTCTCTCGCCTCCATCTAAAGATGGTAGCTGGGGTCTGCATGTGACGCAGCAGGGTAAGCTGCCAGCATCCCATATCTGAGCATCGGTTCAAGTCATAGCTGCTCCTCTTCCAATCCAACTCCCTGCAAATGTACCTGGGAAAGCAGCAGAAGATGGCCTAAGTGGTTGGGCCCCTGTAAGCCATATGACAGTCGTCGTGACCATTTGGGGAGTAAACCAGGAGAGGGAAGATTTCTTTCTCTGTGTGTCTTTCCTTCTTTCTCTGTCACTCTGCCTTTCAAATACATTAAAAAATCCTTAAAAAAAATGGTAGCTGTTGTAGAGTTCCTGAGTCTCTTAGTGGAGTCATGACTTGTAGATTTCTTTATATCTCAGATGTGTTTTCCGTGTGTCTTATCCACTCTGCTTTCACGCTGCTGTTTCAATAGCAGCAATGGGCTGGCAAGAAAACTCTGTTCCTCACTCTGTACCCTTGTGTGGAATCCTCTCTCCAACTACCAGTTTCACAAACCCTGCTGTTCCATGATTCCTGTAGTAATGAGTGTGTCGGAAACCTGGATCTCTCTAAATACGAGAAAACAGAAAACCATGAAATGCTGTCAGCCTGGAAGAAAGCTTGGAACGCTTAGGTTTGACTTCTAAATAAGAATCCTCTGCAAACATGTTCTGGAAGAGGCCCGTTGGAAGGGCACACGGGCAGCAGGAGTGCTGAAAAGGCAGTGAGCCACCACAGACGGGCACTGCTCTCGCCATCTGTCTTGATGGCGCAGTGTGTCACTCCGTGGCCTGACAGTCATGCTTTGTTCCCACAACCTCTCCATCCAGTGCCAAGCGCACCTCTCCACGTGGCACACACTTAGAGCCACGCGGGGCCCAGAATGACCACGGTCCCTGCCTTGGAGACCTGGGGGACCCCGCACATCTCTCAAGGGAGCTGCAGCTGATTTTTAGCATGCAACTTTGGCGCTTGCTTGATCTGAGAACTGGGGTCTACTCATAGCCTTATTGTCACCATCTGTGACTGGTGTTTGCCAACCGGCAGCAGAACAGAACCAGCCAGCTTCCTACTTAGGCCTTACCATCTGCTGCCTGCGTTCTGACCCATTTGTCTAGGTGAGGACAACCAAAGTGTTCTCTTCCAGCTCAGAAGGCAGCCCCAATGACGCTCTGGGAAAAGCTACCTCCTGGTCCCGCATAGTCACAAGGGCACAGAGACACTGTTGTAGGTGAAGCTGGAAGAAGAAATCCGGTTCTGCTCCATCCTTTTAGAGTTTTAGAGAAGCGCCTCTTTTCACCACCTGCCTGAAATTCTGTATGAATCACCCCAGGATTTATCCGTCCACGCGTGTGCCCCAGATGGAACCCCTGACTTTGGTTTCTTTGTTGGCAAATAGCCAACCACGGAGAGGGAAAATATAGAGACTTGTAGGGGTTGAGATATGTCCAAGACTGTTTGATATACCTCTTCTTCTCAAGAGCTGGAGCTGACTTCCCTTCCCCCCCGTGTATGGGCTCGTGACGTGCTCCTGGCAAACGGGGTATGGCAAAAGTGACCGTATGTGGCTTCCGAGACCAGGTGATATGGGTCATTGCAAATTCTCGCTCCATCTCTTTCTTTGGTCCTGTCTTTCAGAGGCATCCAGTAGCCATGCTGTAAGAGTCTTGAAGCAGAGGTCCACACGGCAAGCAGCTACAGCCAGCACCTCTGTGAATGAATCATCCTGGAATCCCCAGCCCAGCCTACTTTACCCTCCGATGACTGCAGCCACAGGCCAACCCCTGGATGTAATCTCATGGACAACTCTGTGTCCGAACCACTCAGCTGTGCCTCTCCCAGATTCCACACAGAAACTCTGAGATAATACAATGCTACTGCTGGAGGCTACTACATTCTGGGATCATTTTTGTGCAGCACTAGATAGATAATATAAGAGTGTTCTGTCCACCTCTACTTCCGGACAATAATCTAAAAACTCATAGCCTACTAATCACGGGCACTAGCTTTACCCAAAGAATGAACAACAATGGATTTGTGGCCATGACTTGCCACATCTAAAATTCAAGTGGCACTGCATTAAAATAAGGAAGAAGAAATGATTTCTTGGGGCTGCCGCTGTGGTGCAGTGGGTTAAGACTCCATCTGTGGCACTGGCATCCCATATGGGAGCCTGTTCATGTCCTGGCTGCTGCTCTTCCAATCCAGCTCTCTGCTGATAGCCTGGGAAAGCAGTGGAAGATGGCCCAAGTTCTTGGGCCCCTGTATCTACTTGGGAGACCTGGAGGAAGCTCTTGGCTTGGGATCAGCTCAGGTCCAGGCATTGTGGCCATTTGAGCAGTGAACCAGCAAATGGAAGACTTCTCTCTCTGTATCTCCCACTCTCTGTCTGTGACTCTGTCTCTCATGTAAATGAATAAATCTTTCAAAAAAGAAAGGAAGCAAGGAAGGAAGGAAGAAAAAGAAAGAAACCATTTCTTGGGGGAAACAAAGACTTCAGTGCCTTTAAGACTCTTAAAAGCATCATAGGGCCAGTGCTGTGGTGTAGCAGATAAAGCTGTCGCCTGCAATGCCAGCATCCCATATGGGCGCCGGTTCTAGTCCTGGCTGCTTCACTTCCAATCCAGCTCTCTGCTGTGGCCTGGGAAAGCAGTGGAAGATGGCCCAAGTCCTTGAGGCCCTGTACCTGTGTGGAAGACCCAGAAGAAGCTCCTGGCTCCTGGCTTTGGATCGGTGCAGCTCCAACCATTGCAGCCATCTGGGGAGTGAACCAGCAGATGGAAGACCTCTCTCTCTCTCTTTTTCTCTCTCTTTTTCTCTCTCTGCCTCTCCTTCTCTCTCTGTGTGTAACTCTGATATTCAAGTAAATGAATAAATCTTTAAAAAAAGAGTATCACAGGAATTGGAGAGAACAACTGGGGAGCATTTGGAGGTCAGAAAGGTCTTGAGCTGTAGGGAAACCTTTCCTTCCCCGAAACTGGGAATCCTTCACAAACAGCCTACTTCCATCCAGCTTGAAAGCAAGCGCATGCTTCCCTGAAAGCAAGCACTGGGGAGACTCAAACACCCTCTTACCCGTCCATATTTGCCAAGAATAAAAGCTGGAAATTCCATCTATAGGGGCCCTGTCAAAGTCAAATTGACATCTTGTCAACCTTAAGCATCCATATGAGAACAAGGTGTGTTTGACAGCAGGAAGATTGAAATTCTCTCTCAATACCATGCCGTATCACTGAAGTCTTCACAGTGTAAATTAAGATTCAGCAAGAGAACAATTTTTCTATTAAATTAGAAGGGGGGAAAACTCACATGAAAGAAGACCAGTTAGCCAATTTATGTACGCTGTCTGTCTAGCTTCATTTTACGTAGATCAGAACCACTTCGATGGCTCATGCATACAAAGAGTCGAATAATTATAAGTCGACTGGCTAATAAGTTACAGTTAAGGAAATATAGTACAGAGATGTTTGCACCTCCATGATTCCAGTGATCATAAGCCAGATGTGTTGATCCTGCCTTTCCTTTCCAACGAGGACAAAAATGAAGTCTTTGGACCACAAGATCCAGAGAGCTGAGTCCTCCACCTTCCCTCATCCCTTCTCCATCAGATTTAACCAACAAACACATACCGTACAGCTGTCCAGTGGAAGGCTCTGGAAGCATGCAAAGCTTACGTCACAGTTCTCGCCAGAAGCAGAGAGGGAAAGGGAGCAGGTGGCGAGGGGACTTCCCAGGGCAGGGGAAATAAAACAGCTTCTCCTGGAACCATAGGTGGAGCGCACCTCACAGAACTGCACAAATGGAGCATGAGTTGGTAGGTTCCCCCAAGGGAAACAGAGATACTCTTGCTGGAAGCAGAGGTATCCCTGTCTTCCTTTAGGGGGTGGCAGGAGGGAGCCATCCAACGCAGAAAAAGACAGCTCCTTGCTTGCAGCAAGTTCTGTTTTTCACTTAACTCTGTCTGGTGTTGGTCTCATCTGTTGCAACTGAAACAATCCGAACCCTGGTGGATAGAGAAAGTGAAACAAGAGCAGACTTCTCCAGGAATGGAGAAGTTTGCTCGACAGAAGCAAGGGGGCTGCTTTTGGATGGAAGAACTAATGGAAACCACAGCTCAAAGGCCCTGCATAAAAACAGCCGTTGGAACAAGCAAGTCACCTGGGACAGGAAGTTCGTGCAGAAATGCTGGTGAGGGTCAGATTACAGAAGGCCTTGAAGGCCAGGCAGAGTCTGAGCTTCATCTTGTTGCTGGGAGCAATCCATCAGAAAATTGTTTCTTATTGAACATTTTTTTAAAATATTTATTTTGAAAGTCAGAGTTACAGAAATAGACAGCAAGAGACAAAGAGAGAGAAAGAATCTTTCACCCACTGATTCACTCCCTAGATGGCCACAACAGCCAGCACTGAGCAAGGCTGAAGCCAGGAGCCAGGAGCTTCTTCTAGGTCTCCCACGTGGGTGCAGGGGCCCAAGAACTTGGACCATCTTCCACTGTTTTTTCAGGCCATTAGCAAGCAGCTGGATGAGAAGTGGAGCCAGGACTCGAACTGGTACCTACATGGGATGTCTGAGAAGCAGCCGGCGGCTTTACCTGCCACACAGCAACACTGGCTCCAGGGGCTTTTGCACAGCAGAGTGACCTGGTCAGACCGATGTTTGCAGTGTGATCTCACAGGTTGGAATGAAGTGGGGGATATCCCAGATATAAGACAATGAGGGAAGAACCCAAGGGCAAATTCTTCCCAAGATGGTAGGTGACCACTCAGTAGGGCAAACTAAGCAGTGTTCTGTTACCAAATAGTAAGGAAACTCATGATGAAGTTTTGCTTAGAGACATAACAGTTAAGATTGGTTATGTAGGGGCCGGCTCTGGGGAGCAGCAGGTTAAGCTGCAGCCTATAGCTGGCATTCCATATCAGCATCAGTTTGAGTCCCAGCTGCCCTATTTCTGATCCAGTTCCCTGCTAACACACCTGGGAAAGCAGCAGAGGATGGCCCAAGTCCCTGGGCCCCTGCACCCACGTGGGAGATCTGGATAAAGCTCCTGGCTTATGACTTCAGCCCAGCACAGCCTTGGCCATTGCAGCCATCTGGGGAGTGAACCAGAGGATGGCAGACCTCTCTCTGTCTCTCACCAACCATGTATACTTTCCACAAGTATTTGCTGCGAGCCCAGAGCTCTGATAGACGTTTGTTACATATTACGGATACAAGCTCTGTGAAGAATAAAGTCAGTGAGGTAGACTGTTTGAAGGAAGCTACCGATAGTTGCTATGGAAATTACTGGGTTCTGGGGTCAGCTTTGTGGCTTAGCGGGTCAAGCCACTGCCTGCAACGTCAGCATCCGGTATGGATACTGGATCAATGAGTCCTGGCTGCTCCACTTCCCATCCAGCGACCTGCTGGTGCACCTGGGAAAGCAGTGGAGTCGGCCCAAGTCCCTGGGCCCCTGCCCCTGCCCCTGCGTGGGAGATCCAGCTAAAGCTCCTGAATCCTGGCTTCAGCCTGGCCCTGTACTGGTTTTTGTAGCCATTTGGGGGTGCGGGTGAACCAGCAGATGGAATATTGATCTCTCACTCTCTCTCTGTAGCTCTGACTCTCATGTAAATAAATAAACCTTTTTAAAAAATCACTGGGTGCTATAAGATCATGTATCAGGGGCCCAATCCCAGTCCCACTGGGTATCAGGGAGTCAGGGAAGACTTTCCAGAGGAAGAAAGATTTAAGATGGGGCCTGACGCAGGACTGGGAGTTGACGTGGTGGAGGGGTTGGTGAGCAGAACACTCAGGATGCTTAGATGAGATGCTATTTCCGAACAGAGATGTGACAAAATTCCAGTGTGGATTTCCTCCAAGGAGACAGAAGGAGTCTAACAGGTAGGTAGGGGCCAGGAGTACGCAGGTTCTTTATGTGCTAGGGAAAAGGTTTGGGACCTCATCCTAACAGCAACATTAACATTGTTTTTCTGAGACTGATCAACTCCATTCTGTTTTGAACAAGCACACACACAAAAAGCAGCCTAAGAAAGAACAAATTCCATGTGTATTCCAAGCAGGGGATCAACAGATGGTGTGACTCCAAGGCTTTGAGAATATCTCCCCTGCTTGCAAACCTGATGTCTACATTTTTTGACTGGCGAGTCACTGGATATAATGACGAAAGAGTAAATGTCAAACGCTAACTTTTCTAGGAAAAGGAACACAGCGAAACTGATATTCCCACTAAGGTGCAAACACCTGATAGCTGTGCTTTCTTGAGAACAGTTTTTTGAGGTCATAGAGAGAAGGAGGGCAGGAGGAAATCTAATCCCTGTAGTAGAAAGAAGAAAAGTGACAGAGAAGGGAAAGAGACACACGAAAGAAATACTAGGGTGACCTGAGAGAATGCCTAGCCCCCATAGGATGTGTTCAACAAATACATGTGGGGGAAATGAAAGGAAGGGAGGGAGGGAGGAAGGAGGAAAGGAAGAGAAAAGAAAGAAAGGTTGTTCTTATTCCCTAAGCAATACAGAATAACAACTATTTACATAACATTCATGTTGTATTAGATATTATAAGCAACCTAGACCTGACTTAGAGGCTGTAGGAGGATGAGCGTTAGTTACATATGAACAGTACTGGAACCAATCTCCTGTGAATACAAAGGGACAACTGTGTTAGGAAGACCATGGGCAGGGAAAATAGAAAACAGTGAGCAAATGGATTTTCCAGAAGTCTTTAGGGTGCAGAGTTCATAACCTGTGATTTGGGAACTACAAGATCAGACTATGGCTTTGCCAACCATGGAAGACATCCAGCTTTTCCCCAGGAAGGCTGGGAACATGACGAATGGCCGGGATGGAGCCCTCTGAGACTAGCAGAGAACGTCTTAGAAGCCTCTGGAACCCACAGCTCATTAGCAACCCCCATTGGTTCTGTTTAAACAGTCGCACTGAATCATTACTATTGACCAGTAGTCATGCACACCTGTAGACTTTGTCACCTGTGTTAGGACCGAAACGTCTAAGGAAAACTGCTTTTGAGTAATGAATAATGGCTTTCTCTTTCCATGCCTAGTTTTCCTGTGCAGATTTCAGCAAAATCTGTGTGATTTTATGAGCCTGTGCTGCCAGAATTAAACATACTTCTGGAATAACTTAGTAAACTCAGTGTTAATGGTAACTTGACCTTTCACTGATTTCAAATTAACCGGTGGGGAAATGGTAAGTTGCCTTAATTGAAGCATTATCTTCATTAAAGATTATTAGATGGGTAAGAGCAGGGCTTCCTGAACATCAGCCCATGCTCTGTGACCATGCCAACCACAGCACCCTGAAGGCAGAGTGATTGAAGGGTCTAAAATTGGATCTGGTGATTGGCTATCTCTGCAAAATGTGAACCGTGCTAACAATGATTCCTTTTCCCCCGTGTGTTCTAAAGATGGTTTCCATGGTGATCTACATTGTTTTGTCTAAATTTTTCCTCATGCCATTTTATCCCACTCCAACTAGATATTTGTAAAGTGCCTATCACTTGAGTATCTCTTCTCTGAACAAGTCCCCGGGAGGGGAAAACCGAATACTTCTTGGAAGGAATGGAAGTCTGTTGCTTGTCAAAAAGAGCCCGATTTGCCAAGATTATGTAGGGCTTGAGGTTGTCCCCTAAGGGCCTTCCCTTCTGGGATCCACCTTCCAATCGAGGAGCAGGAAGGCAAAAGCCCTGGTCTACATCCCCTGTCACTTCTGAGGCCCCTTCTCAGGAGTCCTGGCCTTTGCAGACACTGGACAGCTGGTCACCCAGGTGGGGGGAGGGAGATGCCCCGGATCGGGAGGAGACAGATCCTTCCACTGTGCGGCAGAGATGAGCTGCTTGTACACCAGGCCTTTCAACTCCTCCCGGCCCTCAGAAAGGTTTCCTTTTCTACGTTGTAGCCAGTGATGAGAGCAGAAGCGATGAACACCACTTCTTGGCCAGTCCTTTCCTTTGCTGTCTTGCCTCCTTCAACCACTGGGTACAGAGGAGCCAGTTAAGGATTTCAATCTGCTGGAAGAAGGAGAGGCCGCTGGATGGAAGGGGTGTGTCCAGATCACCTTGTAGTAGGCTGTTGAGCACTTGAACTGATGTGAGAAATAAGTTTGTTGTGTGTTAAAGCTACTGAGGTCTGGGGTTGCTTATGTCAGAGGTTGACCTACCCTGCATGTATGATGCAATACAGCAGGTTTGGGGTCAGGCCATGCAACAGATGGCAGGAAGGCCACAGGGTAACAAAATGCAGTGTCCAGTGATGAGAAGGACAGGGAGGGGTCAGAGCCCAGACTAGAAGACAAGGTCTTTAAGGTGGTATTGGCAGCCACATCCCAACTGTCCCTGAGCAGGGCATTAGGGAGTGTTGGGATACAAGGACTGAGGCTGGCACTGGACTCCAGCCACTGGGAGCACAGGAACCAACTGGACCATTTGAAAAATAGTCAAGAAAAAGGATACGATGTGGACCCAGAGGCTTGGACTATGGCACAGACAGAGGCTTGGACACAGGAGATCAAGACAAGATTATATATTGTGGGGCCCAGGGACCACATCAGAGGAGCAGACGTGGTTGCCTCAGCCTGGCTGACTCAATGTCAGTCCTTTGGGACGACAGTGCTGGAGATGGGATTGGGCAAAGTTGTACCCGTATAATAGGAAAAGGACAAAGTGGCCTTGGCAACCCACAGTCAGAGGACAGCAAGGCATGGAGCAAAGCCGATCAGCACAGCGGGAGATCAGGAAGTAGAGGCAAGAGCCAGGAAGCCTTCCTTGGGGGCAGGTGGTGAAAGATGGCAGGAGTAACCTAGAAAAGTCAGCAAGAACAGAATCTGATGATTGGCCAGTTGCCTTCGAATACCAGCTCAGGCAGACACCAAGGATGGCAACGGGTGAAAAATGGGAACAGGCACTGATGAGTCAGAAGGCCAGCCAGCACCTGCCACCAATCCACAGGGGATGGCAGCCGATCGTCCCAAGGGAATGGCCTCCTCCCTGGGGCAGCGCTGCAGATGAACTGTGCCCGTGTGCCAGTAAGGTCTGCCTTTCTCTAACCAGCTCTGCGGCTCACACGTTCTCACGCAGAGAATCAACACTCCTTTCATCCAGCCAGCAGGAGCTGGAATGATTGCTCTGGCCATAGGCACGGGACATCGCCTGTAACTTAGACACTCATGTGGGTTTTTATAGGCAATGAGTGATGAGGCTGTTAACATTTACACTCTTCCCCAGGCCCAGGACGCTGGCCTGCTGCATGTGAAGGATCGGAGTGCTGTGGATCATAATGAGTGGATCATTATGGGATGTGCTGTATTTTATTGGGAGAAGTAGTTAGCAGCTTTTGGGATAATTAAACTCTCACCCAGAGACCACGGGAGCTCAAAATGACCAGGGATGGCACAGACATACCGAGTTGGACAAATGGTTAGCTCAGCCCAGGATTCTGTCTCTGCCACAGAGTGGGAGATGTTTCCCCACAAGACTGTCCCTCTGGGCTTGGATTTCATCAGCTATGGGAAGGATTTGGACAGCTTTCTTCAAAGCAAGAGAGACAGAGGCTTTCATATATATATATATATATATAGTCATTGCTTTTAATAGTTTATTTATAAGGCAGAGAGCCCCATTCACTGGTTCACTTTCCAAATGTGTACATTGGCCTGAGATGGGCCCAGTGCTAGAGCCAGGAGCTGGAAACTCACTCTGGATCTCCCACGTGGGTGGCAGGGACCCACTACCTAAGCCATCACCTGCTGCCTTCCCAGGTCTTCACTCGCAGGAAACTGGAATCCACAGGTGGAGTTAGGAATTGAGTTTAGGCACTCTGATGTGCGATGTGGACCTCTTTATTAGTGTCTTTTTTTTTTAGATTTTTATTTATTTATTTATTTAACAGGTAGAGTTACAGACAGAGAGAGAGACAGAGAGAAAGGTCTTCCTTCCATTGGTTCACCCCCCGAAATGGCCGCTACAGCTGGCGCTGTGCTGATCCAAAGCCAGGAACCAGGAGCTTCCTCCTGGTCTCCCATGCGGGTGCAGGGCCCAAGCACTTGGGCCATCCTCCACTGCCTTCCGGGCCACAGCAGAGAGCTGGACTGGAAGAGGAGCAACTGGGACTAGAACCCGGCGCCCATATGGGATGCCAGCACCTCAGGCGGAGGATTAACCAAGTGAGCCACAGTGCCAGGTCCTATTGGTGTCTTAACTTCTAGGCCAAACCCTCACCTCTAAGCTTTTGTTTTCTAAGTTGAAATAAAATTTCTGATTTTTTTTCCAAAAACATATCCTCTAATGAACCAGCATATTGGCTTATAGGCTAAAAATAATCTCATTTACACTACAGCATTAGTGACTGATTTCAGACACTTTGCAAGTAGGTCCTAATTGTCGAGAGGCAGAGAGCAGGGTCCCGGAAGTAAAGATAAAGTGAAGCTCTCAGAAAGGAGGTACTAGGGATGCTACCGACACTCCCCTACAACTGACCTCGACTCGCTTTCCCAGCCTCTTTCTCTGTGTGTCTGCCCACACCTACACCCACCCCCGACGCTAAACGGGTGTCCACCTGTCTCAAGACATGTCACGCCCTTTTCATGTCTCTGTGCTTGCCCGTGCTTAGGACTGTTTTTCACCCCACCGTCTGCCGCACAGCTTGTCCTGTCCTCTCTCCGATTCCAGGCTAAATGTCATGTCTGTGAAGTGGCCAGGTCTCCCAGGCAGTGCCCGTCGCGGCTTCCTCTGTGTTGGCACAGTACTTGACGCAGGCTCTCTTCCAGCACTGGTTATGCTGTGTATCTTCTCCTCCATCCCACAGGGCCCTCAACAGGAAGGGCCATCTTCACCTTGTCTCTGGATTCCGTGTCCAACACAGGACTGGGCCATGTCACTGACCAAGAGGTGGTAGCCGGGTCAATGAAAAGTTTTCTGCTTTACAACTTTCCTCCAAAGCCCAGCTCTTTTCTCAGGCTCCACCCTGTGTCCTTGTCTCTCATTTATCTTATTGGTCAATTAGAAATAAATGTGTTTTGGGGGCCAGCGCCAAGGCGCAGCGGGTTAAAGTTCTGGCCTGAAGCGCCGGCATCCCATAATGGGTGCCAGTTCTAGTCTTGGCTGCTCCTCTTCTGATCCAGCTCTCTGAGATAGCCTGGGAAGGCAGTAAAAGATGGCCCAAGTTCTTGGGCCCCTGCACTCACGTGGGAGACCTGGAAGAAGCTCCTGGCTCCTGGCTTCAGATCGGTGCAGCTCCGGCTGTTGCAGCCATCTGGGGAGTGAACCAGAGGATGGAAGACCTCTCTCTCTGTCTCTACCTTTCTCTGTAACTCTGTCTTTCAAATAAATAAAATAAATCTTTTTTTTTTAAAGAAATAAATGTATTTTGGTGCTGTGAAAATGGAGAAAGGGAAACTCCAAGCAGGAAACATCAAAGCATCAAAGCAACCTTAGAGAATTGTTTATGCGGCTTTGACTTTGGAAAAGATTTAAATTCTAACGATTCATAAAAAGAAAACAAAAAATTCCAATTCTTTATCAAGTATCAACTACATTCCTGGTGGCAGCCTGGACACTACAGAGGCATGAACACCTTGCCTGTTACCTAAGCTGTAATGGAATCTATATATATTTTCCACTCCGATTTTCGGAGAATAGATGAGAAGAAAATGTTCTACCCACTGAAAGACACTGTTCTCCTAGGCCGGCCATGCGTGGCCATGGCAGGGTTCATAATAAGTTAACTCAGAGAGATGAAGTGAAGAGTCCTGGGCTTATGGTAAAGAAGGTGCGAGAAGAGCTGACACCGTGGTGCAGTGCGATATGCCGCCACTGTGACCCTGGCATCCCATATCTGAGCACTGGTTAGAGTTCTGGCTGTTCCACTTTCGATCCAGTTCTCTGATAATGTACCCACAAAAGCAGAGTGTGTGTGTGTGTCTCCCCTTCTCTGTGTCACTCTGTCTCTCCCATAAATAAAAAAATAGATCCTAAAAAAAAAAGGAGCTTGAATCGGAAGCCGTTCACAACTCAGCTCTGCTCCTATGAAACGTACTGATTCTCCACTGTCTGTCCCCTCATGTGTCAGCACTTGACAGACTGCATTTTCCAGAGACTCCACAATGCTGTCTGCCATTCCGATGTACTTCTTGCACCATGACATTGACTGTTCTCTCATCTTGTCCTCTCCCTTGATCCTGGGTGGAATTTTGGGGCTGTCTCGAACCAGCAGGGTATGGCAGAAGCAACACTGTGTGACATTTAAAGTTATATTATACAAACTCAGTGCAATTCTGCCTTGCTCTTGAGACACCAGCCCTTCGAATGGAGCTGCCGTGTGTGAGGAAAGCCCAAATTAGCCCAGTGATGAGGCCCCAGAGAAAAGCCAGGTGTAGGTGTTCCTGTCAACAACTCAGCTGAGATCCCAGCAGGCAGACATGTGAGTGAAGATGCAAGGAGATGAGTGTGGTCCCTGGCTGCCAAGTCGCCCTGCAGCGGAGGGCCCAGACATCACAGGTCAGAGTGGATTTCCTGACCCAGGCGTCCATGAACATGAAATGACAGCTGTCTTATCCATCGAGGTTGGGGTGAGTTGTTACATGGCAATCGTGACTGAAACAGATGGTCATGCGCACCCTGGCTGAGCCGCGAAGTTGTGGGGACTGACGGATTCACACGTAAGAGTCTGTTCTGCACGCTTTTCAGTAGTCTCCAAATAAACCTACAAAGAACGGCTGTGCCTGGTGCTTACCAAGCTCCCACCTCCGGGGACTGTGGGGCACCGTTACAGAACCCTAAGCCCCTGAGGTTGAAAACTGCTGTTCTCATCCAATCCCTCTACTCCGTGGATGAAGAAAGCATGGACCCAGCATGATGTGTCCAAAAATCACACATCTGGCTCTGTGTTTTGCTCCACTGTATCGCGGTGCCTCCAAAAAGAGAACCGTTGGAGGTACTCATCCTTGTCGGGAGGCAGAAAGTTGCAAGCAGGAACAAGCAAGCTCATTGTGCAATGGATCTCCTTCAGTCTCAGACAGACAGAGCTGTTGTCCAAGCATGCCAAACACAAGCCTATTCCATCTCGCTCATTCCCTCCCCGACTCCTCTCCCACTCCTGCAGCATAGATCATTTCATTGGCTAAAACAGAAAGACAGAGCCGTGGGCCCCGCATGGAGCTCTACAGGCTGTCAGCTCTGTGACGGATGGAGAGCTGAGCTCACGCCGAGGTGCGCCCAGGCAAAGCTCTGTTAGATCACCGGTCATTGGCATTCATGGAGGGCGCCTGGCTGTCACCTGGTGATAGGGAGCTGCACTCCGGCTAAGCGTGTGGGGGTCTTTCTCAGTTATTAACCTTTCTGCCGCCCCTACTGAAGCGAGGGTAAGGACAGGCTGGGATGCTGATCAAGTTTCGTTTAATGCACTGCCTTGCTTACTCAACCAACATCCCAACTATTGCAGCGAGAGGAAGAGAAATAAACTCCCAAACCAAACAGAGCAGGAGGAAGGAAGGTGAGATCCACTGACCCACATGTGGGAATGTGTTTCCATCAGATGCGGTTATGTTCCTCTATCTGGGAGGGAGGGACCGGGCATGTTGGTAAAGGGCCCCCCCACATCCTGAAATCCACGGAGCCATCAATCACTGAGGTTGAAAGGAGCGTGGGTGCCTGTCCCCTGAAATAAGGGTGTTGTTCCCTGAGGATTTATGGCTCTGGGGAATCAACTGAGAACTGGCTACTGAGAACATCAATGGGAGACTCCAGTGTTTCGAATGTAGCGGGAGCCATGGGGCTGGGAGCTTTACAAAAGAACCCAGGAGAACCAGGATCAATGACCTTCCGGAAAAGCAGCAGCTGCTGAACAAGCATTTCGTTGGGATATTTGTGACTGCAAACTGGAGAAAGAGATAATGAACTGTCTTTCATGCAAAGCGAGATGCTTATCATAGTGTTTCATGATACGGTATGGAAATGTTAAGTTAAAGAATCAAATATGAGCATTTTTATTACTACAAAGTGTGTGCACACTGAACAAAGCTTGGCAAGTATAAAAAAGTATAAAGAGAAAAGATTACCCACGTTCCTATCCTGTGATGATACACATAGTAAATATGCCAGCGTCCTGGCTTCTAGTCTTTTTTTCCTGTGTGTGTGTACGTATACACGATTTCAGATAATACCTGCAGTCTAAAAGCAGAATCTCCTGTGCTGCAGTTTCATATTCTGCTTCTTGATATCATTATGCATTCTTCCAAAGTGTTTTCTGCAGGGTGGGCGTTGCAGCACAGCGGGCGGGTTAAGCCACCACTTGTGACATCATCACCCACATTGGAGTGCTGGTTCAAGTCCTGGCTACTCCAATTCCGAGTAAGCTTCCTGAGAATGCACCAGGCCACCCATGTGGGAGACCTAGGTGGAGTTCTGGGCCCTTGGCTTCCCACTGGCCCAGACCCAGCTGCTACTATTGGAAGAGTAAATCAACAGATGGAGGATCTCTCTCCATCTTTCTCTCTCTCTGTCACTCTGCCTTTCAAATGAATTCATCTTAAAAAATAAAAAGCAATCATTTCATGTAACATATTCAGTTCTTAGTGTATTGTATTAAATAGATTGTTAACACATTTTGTTTGCATATAGCAAACAGAAAACATCTATTTAAACAATGTGGCACCCATATACCTTTTCTAATAGATTAAATATACTCAAAGGACCAGCAGATGGAAGGTGTGGGGGGGTGGGGCGAGGGGCTCTGTAGCTCTGCCTTTCACGTAATCTTTCCAAACCAGAGTGTCTTCTAGAAAGGCTGCACAGCACTCACACGTGGCCCCACAACCTACTCAACAGTTCTGTTGTTGCAAGCTTTCACTCTGCTTCTGAAGTGTCTTTAGCTTACACCCTACAAGTGGCATCCTGCATGAAAAGACAGGTCTCTCTCTCTCTTTTTTTTTTTTTGCCAGGCACTCAGCACAGATCGCTTTGAGAGTTTTCCAGCTGCTGTCTTTTCTTCTTCCGCGGCAGGCCCTGGGTGAGCTACATACGGGTCTTCGGTTGACTTTTCACCCCTTCTCCCAGAATAACTGCGGGCGTGGCGCTGCCCCACAAGCCTACAACTTGAGAGCTTGCCCTTCGGTGAAACTCCTCCCATCCTTGATCTGGGACTGCACCTGGCCTACCTCTGCTGCCTCCCCCCACCCTCCCTCTCCCCCCTCCACGCAGCCACCCTCTCCTCCCCGCGGGGCCTCCCCAGACCACTCCACCCACAGCTCCTCTCCTTCCAAGGGCTCTGTAATTTATGCTCTTCACACGGCGCCTCCGACAATTAATCACCACTTACCAGCCGCGTGACCTTCAGTAAGCCCAGAAGCTTGTCGTGAGAATTTAATGAGATCAAGCCTATAAAATAAATACCTCTCACAGTGTGGGGCGCACACTGCAATTGAGCAATAAAGGGAGGCTGTTATTATGATTGCGGCCGGTTTGCCGTGTGACATTTCTTCTGTTGGATGTTATAGATGTCCCTCCTCTGCTGCTGTTTAACTGTGTCTGGCCTGGCTTCCAAATTCCCTGAAGACAACTGCTCTCAGCGTCTGGGACAGGCGCTTCTCCGAGAAGCCCACAGGGAGCCAGTACGTGTGATCAGATAATGGGCCACGAAGAGCCTGGAGCCAGGAACTTCTTCTGGGGACGCAGGGGCCTACTTGGACCATCCTCTGCTGCTTTCCCAGGCACATTAGCAGCAAGCTGGATGGGAAGTGGAACCGCTGGGACTTGAACTGGCATCTACACGGGATGCCGGCGGTGTTGCAGCCCAGGGCTTTAACCCACTGTGCCACACGCCTGCCCCATACAGGTGGCAGTTTTACAAGCTTCGGCTTTCTCATAACAAAACGAGGGGATAAATGATTTTTAAGACACTTTCTAGGTGGCCGGTGTTGTGCCATAGTGGGCTACACCAGCATCCTATGTGGGCACCTGTTAGAGTCTGGCTTTTCCACTTCTGATCCAGCTCTCTGCTATGGTCTGGGAAAGCAGTAGAAGATGGCCCAAGTCCTTGGGCCCCTGCACCCATGTAGGAGACCTGGAAGAAGCTCCTGGCTTCTGATTGGCCCAGCTCCAGCCGTTGTAACCATTTGGGGAGTGAACCAGCAGATGGAAGACATCTCTCTCTAACCTCTTCGTCTCAAACAAATAAACAAAATCTTTTTAAAAAATAAAAAGACACTTTTTAAAAATTTTTTGACAGGCAGAGTGGACAGTGAGAGAGAGAGACAGAGAGGAAGGTCTTCCTTTTTCCGTTGGTTCACCCCACAATGGCCACTGCGGCCTGTGCGCTGCGGCCGGTGCACTGCGCTGATCCGAAGCCAGGAGCCAGGAGCTTTCCCTGGTCTTCCATTCAGGTGTAGAGCCCAAGGACTTGGGCCATCCTCCACTGGACTCCCGGGCCACAGCAGAGAGCTAGACAGGAAAAGGAGCAACTGGGACAGAATCCCCGACTGGGACTAGAACCCCTGGTGCTGGCGCCACAGGCAGAGGATTAGCCTAGTGAGCCACGGCGCCGGCCAAAACAGACACTTTTTAATGGAATTTTTTGGTTATGGGCTGAAGCCCAGAGCGGTTAAGAATCTACCCTTTAAATTGTGGGCAACAGGACTAAAATAACAATGACTCAAATTCCAGAGCTCTGTCAATCACTCTGCTCTGTTCTGTTGCTTTCCATATGTTAGACACCTGGGAGGAGCTGCCACAGTATAGCTGGGAACAGGCACAAACCGGAAATTACAAACCCAAGAAGAAGGTGAACCTGCTGGGTGATTCTCCCATCCCCATTCTCCCCTTCCACTATGCACAGTTAGCAGAATTAGTTAGAATGATATAGAATAAAGTGAATTCTCTCAACCTTGGTTACAGCTAAAGATGGACACGTTATTTTTTGAATAATTTTTTAAATTATTTTAAAAGTTTATTTGAGAGGCAGAAAGAGAATGAGAGAGAGAAAGAGAGAGTTCCCATATGCGGGTTCATGCCTCTAATGCCTGGGCTGGGGCCAGGGCCAGGAGCTGGGAACTGAATCCAGGTCTCCCCCGTGAGTGAATGTCAGGGGCCCAATTGTTTCCCAGAATCTCTTTGGGGTGAAGATAGAGTCAGGAGCCAGAGCCAGGATTCAAACCCAGGCACCCTGATGTGAGACACGGGCGGCGTAGCCTCTAGGCTAATCGTCAGCTCTGCTGTGATGGCATTCAGGATGGTGGAAAGTGATAACGCCATTCCGGGTACTTCCTGTCATTGTTTTCCCTTCTCCTACTCTCCCTTTCCCCGCTGACTTGAACATGGACATGGTGCTGAGCTGCCCTGGACCACGTGGACAAAGGCAAGGCACTGACCTAGGGAAGAGCAGCGAGGTGGCAGGCGCCCGACGCCCTGGAGCCCTGCTGGTGTGATCATTCCCGCTTCTCTGCAGAAAACAGGAACCTATTTCTGGGTGTTCAATCAGGCAAACTGTTCTTTGGGGTCTCTCCTACAGCTTCTACGCTCACATCCTAACTAATTTATGTGTCGGTTGTGAGCCAAAGGTGTTAATGGATTACAGATGACGGAGCATTCCTGGAAGCCGTGCTGGTGAGAATCCGCAGAGAGGTGATGGACAGTGAGCTGGGTTAAAAGAATGATGGGTGGAAGTGGAAAAAGCCCAGCTGGATGGAGTCCATGGCACTGTGTTCCGCCTCAGGGATGGAAACAGACACAGCCATTTGGAAAGGGATTACAGATAAAGTTTGTGTAAGAGTGGTTCTGGGTTGGCGCTGGGGCACAGCAGGTTAAGCCTCCACCTGTGATGCCGGCATCCCATATGGGCACCTGTTCA
Source organism: Oryctolagus cuniculus (assembly GCF_964237555.1). Taxonomy (NCBI): domain Eukaryota; kingdom Metazoa; phylum Chordata; class Mammalia; order Lagomorpha; family Leporidae; genus Oryctolagus; species Oryctolagus cuniculus. The sequence continues at coordinate 91,851,560 of NC_091443.1, read as the reverse complement.
AGACACAGCTGCTCCACTCCCCATCCAGTTCCCTACTAATGTGCCTTGGGAAAGCAACAGAAGATGGCCCAAGTGTTTGGGCCCCTGCACCCATGTGGGAGATCTGGAGAAGCTCCTGGCTCCTGACTTCCTGCCTGGCCATTTTGGCCATCTGGGGAGTGAACCAGTGGATGGAACATTTCTCTCTGTGTGTGTCTCTCCCTCTTTCTCTGTAACTCTGCCTTGCACGGAAATAAAAAATAAATTAAAAATCCAAAAAGATAGTGGTTCTCCAACTAACTGATCATTGCAGTCACATCGGGGGCTTGCAAAAACACATTCCTGGGCCTCAGCGCCCATTGCCAGGATTATGGCGACCCAAGGACTATGGTGAGCCCGGCGGTGGAAAGCACATGACCGAGGAGAAGCTGGAATGGCACCAGGTCATGGAGGACCCCGGACAGCGCTGAGAACCCAGTGCTCCCCATTCCGCACCCGGCACCATCTAGGCTTCCTAGAGTGTGCTTTTAAAAACAATTGTCAGGGAAAAAGCAATTCTAAGAGAAATGTCAGGCCTGGGCTCTCCATACCAGCTCTGCCCTTTGCTGTCGGCATTACCTGGAACATAAACCACAACTTCTTTATCAGGAAAAACAGCTGCAGGGGGGAAAGGTTGCAGTGAAGAGGAGATGGGGAAACGTAGTTACAAAGACATAGCTCAGGCAAACAGCCAGCGGAGTCAGGAGATGTCAGGTGCTCTCGGGGCATCCTGTGTGCCCCTGTCGGGCCTGCTGGGTGCAAGGTGTGGTGATTCCGGGGGTGGGGGCGACAAGGAGGGCTGCTGTCCTCCATCTGGAACCCACTCACCTGAGACCTCGGGAGCCTGGCACTGTGCTAGGAGCGGATTGTGCCATTGTGGGTCATTGGCCCCCAGGGTGAATAATCCAACCCCGTGTTTCTTAGCCCGCTGTGGTAGCTGCTGCAGTCCTGGCACAGTTGGGTCAGGCCCCCGTGGCACTGAGGGGCTCTCGTGGGGTCTGCGGTAAGCTCAGCCTTCAGCCCTGATTTCCATTAGTTCAGGATGGAGGAGAAAGGGCACATTCTGGAAGCTCCCGGGGTTCTGCATGGTGACTTGGAGAAAATAAAAGGGCTTAATTACTTCGGGCTAAAGTACACAGGCATTTGACATTTTGAAAAATGGTTTTATGACATTTCTTTGATAGCTCTAGACCAAAGGCAGCTGCTTATACTTCAGGGAGGTGACAGGAGAGGAGAGGGAGTGAAAGCAGGCGGGGGAGCTCGGTATTTTGCTAACACTCCCTCTATTTGCAGAGGGCTTTACGCTGTTCAAAGCAGTTTTACATTCATCCCTAAATTACGTGATTTTTACAATAACTCACCAATGGCGGGGGGCAGCAATAAAGAAACTTTGCCACTAACCAGCTGCATAAACCTGGCCAAATTAAGTTCTCTGACTTCCGTCTTCTTTTTTTTTTTTTGGACTGGGATAATCTTGCAGCAACAATGAAATACAAGGCAAATGTAAATGGAGCCCCCAGCACAGCTGCCCTGACAGGGAAGGGGCTCGCCAGCTGTGAGTTTCTGTCTCCTCCCATTATATAGATGAGAAAACTGAGGCAAGAGGAATGATGTGAGTCCACAAAGGGATGGGGTCCCTTTGTATGTGGGTGTGCTCATTCCAGGGACAGGAGGCTCTCAGAAAAGGCTACTTTTCAAAATGAAACAAAATCCTCTGTGCTAGGTTTTTCTCCCCGACTCCATCCTGGGGGAAGGTCTGAAGTGGGTTTGTGGGGCTCCTCTGAAACAGAGCGGAGGACAGAGTCTCAGGTGGAAGGCAGCAGCCGCAGAGCTGGCGAGAGGAGGCAGAGGACCACCCTGCCAGCGAGTGGCTGGGGGCAGCAGGTCTGCCGCACGCAGGAGGAGCTGGCACGGAGCACGGCATGAAAGGCCCCTGGAGCTACCGGGGCTTCCACCCCTCAGCCAGACACAAGGCAGGGAGCACCTGCCATAGCTGGTTCGCAAGAGCCAGGCTGGAAGTGATCTCGACAGATGGAATGAAATGAATAAGATGAAATCCAAAAGGTCGAAACCCGGGATCATGCACTGAGTTAAAAAAAAAAAAATCCAACAGCACAAAATTTTGAGTGAGTAAAATGGACCTGAAGGTAGAAGACGTGACCACTTCCGCTCCGAGGTGGTCACCCATCCCGGGGCAGCCTGCGGCAGTGGGAAAACACCAGCGTAGGGGTAGCAGCCTGCTCTGTCCTCGCACTACGGGAGCTGTGAGCCCTTGTGCAGTCCCCTGGCCTCCCCGGGGGTCCCAGCTTCCCTCCTGGTAACATCCTCATGGTTTAGTTTAACCTTCACATCGACCCTGCCACATTTCATCCGCATCAAGAGGACTTGGTAGTTTCAGCTGGCAATGAATTCAGTCAGAGCCACGGGCATGTGAACAGACGACGCAAAGTGGGAGTGCGCCAGGAGGAATAGAGTGGGTCCTTAAACTAGGCTTGGCCCCGCCGACTTCAGCGGCCAGGCAGCCTCCTCTTTGTAGTAGTCAATGCAGGCGAGAGGAGCATGTGGAAGGCTGTCTAGGAAACTCGTTTGTCCAGAGAAAGCTCCGCGGGATGGTGACGTTTGGATGTGAAGTGCAGATACTGGGAGTACATATTCATGGCAAGGACATCCTGAGAAGGAGCTCATTCGCTTTAACTCTGACATCAGGAAGGTGAGGCTCCGGGATGACCCTGAGCTCCAACTTCCGCCGTGCGCACAAAGTGGCTCAGCTTGAGCTCAACGTGGTGGAGCCAGGGCAGGAGGCCCGTGAAGCCGAGAGAGCGGGCTACTGTTGGAGGCGAGGGAGCAGCGGTGGCTTCTTATCCCGGGAGCTGAGGATTCCAATCCAAGGAAGGGGCAGGGAGCCCTGAAGATGAGGCCCCGGTGAAACTGGGAGACGGCGAGGGGAGAGGAGCTGGCAGCCTCTGTAAATGTCGTGTTACTCACGTGACCGTCATAGGTGGCGAGTTAGACCCAAACCAGGGGCACGTGGGAAAGCGGCGTGGAGCCTGGGAGCGGTGGGCCATGTCACACATCAATGGGGCGCAGGGCAGGATGGGAGCTGCGGGCCAGCAGGGCTCAGGGGTGGCTGGTCCATCTACTTCACCTCCTAGATCGCTGCATGCCCGAGAGCAGGGCTTCCCTGGCTGAGCTCATCCTGTTTCCCCATCAGTTCGCTCCTAGCAGCACGTTGGACACCTGCCCCTGTTCGATAGCCATCTTCTCAAAGCACCGCAGGAATGGACAAAGGAACAGCAGGAGCTCGATAAACAGCTATTGACCCAATGAGTGAATGAACAAATGAATGGAAAATTGCCCCAGTCTTTCATTCTGATCTCAGGAGAGGGGAGAGGGGAACTATGAGAAAGGAAGTGCTCAGCGGAGGCAGGGATGGGGTGGCGAAAGCGAAGGAAACAGGAAATGCGCTGGAGGAATGGGGGGGGGGGCGCAAGATGCAAGTGATGATCACTGATAGAGGAGCGTCCATGCTGGCTTCCGGGAATGGCCCTCCAGCCGTCAGGCCGGCTGTCTGTCAGTAGTCGGTCCATCCATTCAACCAGCCCTCCGCCTCCTGTCCTTCCACTAACTTACTCCTCCTCTATTCAGTGCTGTGACCAGCCTTTTTGTGAGGGACTGGGTCACAGCAAGCTGGCTGGAGACTGGCAAGGACACTGTGAGGGCAGAGCCCAGCTCTTCTTATAGGGGCTGTACCTCTTGGATGCGGAGTACTTTCCCATTGTCTACTCACCACATGCCGTGCGACCCCAGCTGTGACCAGGTTTCCCCCTCACACCAAGCACTTGAGCCTGTAGCCGCAGGCACCCGGTCAGCATCCTCTCATTCAATCTAGTTCTCACGCAATCTTCTTGGAGATCGTGACAACTTCCAAGGGCCGGGGGTCCAGTCCCACAAGACGGCTGCCCTTCAGGTGCCAGTCTCAGGCCCAGTGTGCAACCTGTGTTTCTGATCAACTGCCATGACCCCCAACACGGGTTTGATTAAATTGCTGGAGTGGCTCCCAGAACTCAGAACTTTGCTCGCGTTTATTCGTTATTATGGGGATTGTGGCAAAGGTTACAGATGGCTGCCGATGGAAGAGGTGCCCAGGACAAGGAAGGGAGAAGCCATGTAGAGCTTCAGCCAGCCAAGCTCCAGGGTATTTCGCTGTGCAGAAATTCGGGAACCCGGGCCTTTTGGGTTTTTGTGACAGCCTCATTATACCGGTGGGAGTGATTGAACCCTTAACCATTGGCGATCAGCTTTACCTTCAGCCCCGCTCCCTTTTCCCTGAAGGTTGGCAAGAGGACGGGGGGCTCAAAGCCCCAATCCTCTGATCATGCCTTGGACCTGTCCATGCCCAGCCTCCATCCCGAAGCCACCTAGGCGCTGTCAGACACCAGTCAGCTCATTAGCATACAAAAGACATTCTTATCACTTCTGGAGACCAAATACATGTTTCATAAATCACAATGCCAGGAGTGACTTATCAAAATTACTTCTTGACAACTAATATGAGATGTGTGGTGGCTCTAGATCCTACACTAACTGTGGTTTTCTGCGTTGCTGGGCTGGGCTGCAGGACAGCTTTAGGAATACTCTCTTAAAAATATTTCTGTGCTGTCTCCTATCCATTCTGTGGCGCCTCAGATTTCTTCCCAGCTAGTTCCAGGGGTTCTGTTATGAAGGTTTCGTAGCGCCGGACCCCAGCTGCTCCTCTGCTCTGCTTTGCTGTGTCAAGGTCTGTCGTCACCAGTTGCAGGTGCAGCAGCCACAGGAGCCCCCTGCCAAAGCCTGGGGACCGAGGGGGCTCCCAGGGTCCCCTTACCTGCCCACGCCCCCTATCTCCCATGCCAACACTGGCCCACGCCTCCTACCTCCCACACCAGCACCTGGCAAGGGTATCCCACAGGGGCAGCAGCTGTTGGCCCCAAAGTGACAGGTAATTTAGACCATCACTGTCTATGTCCATTATTGGGAAACTGCTCTTTTATACTTTTTTCTTTCTAGCCCTTTTTACCAAAAAAAAAAAAAAAAAAAAAAAAAAAAAAAAAAAAAGACTTGGGCATCATCCAGACGGGTCAGGCAGAGGTCCATCCTGGTTCTACATTCTCACTTCCTGAACAACAGACTATATTATATTTGAATCTGACTTCTGTGACTCCCTTCTGTATTCCTTTTTTTTTTTTTTAATATTTATTTGAAAGTCAGAGTTATCACACAGAGAGAAGGATAGGCAGAGAGAAACAGAGAGGTAGAGAGAGAAAGTCTTCCATCCACTGGTTCACGCCCTAATTGGCCACAACAGCTGGAGCTGAGCTGATCCCGAAGTCAGGAGCCAGAAGTGTCTTCCGGGTCTCCCACATGGGTGCAGGGGCCCAAGGACTTGGGCCATCTTCTACTGCTTTCTCAGGCCATAGCAAAGAGCTGGATCAGAAGTGGAGCAGCTGGGACTCGAACCGGCGTCCATATGGGATGCTGGCACTGCAGGTGGCGGCTTTATCCGCTGCACCACAGTGCTGGCTTTGTCCTTTAGAATAAACTCTTTTCCAGGAGACTCCTTGGTTCTTCAAGCGAATAGACTCCTAGTGGGCTGGCTCCAGTACACCAATAAGCACTCTTGAGCCTAATGGGATCATTGCTTAAGCTCCAACTGGAACTCTTCCACTATCAGAGGGTGAACCAAACCAGTTACACACAGGCTGGGGTCAGGTCCTAATGGTTATAAAGCCTGGAATATTGTGCTGAAGATTCTGAGGCCTCATTTAAGCTCAGCAGGGCCGAGCACAATACAGCACTTGATTATTGATGTCTGCCATGCGCATTGAAAAGGAGAGGGGGAGCATGTGTGTTACACCTGGGTTAACCCAGAAGAGCAATGAGTGGGCAGGAAGAGAAGGGCCTTATTTAATAGTAAATATCTCATAACTACCCTGAAAAATGTATTTTCAACAATCCCTTCTACAGATGAAAATCTGAAACTCAGAGAAGGGGAGTGATTTGCTTTAGGGCGGATAGAAACTAAGTGGCAGAGTGACAAGTTGGTTCCGTAGGTGACGGTCTGGACTCTAAGTGGCAGAGTCAGGGTCCACATCTAGGTTTCCAGACTAATGCCCGCCCCCGACGTGGTTAGGCTGGAAGGGGCCGCACCACCTGACTCTCGAGGGCAGTGAGGAGGTGTCCCCTGGACCGAGCCTAGATCCAGCACCACAGCAGCAGGGGAAGGGGCCGCTGCTCCCATAGGCGTCTTTCTATGCCTGACCGACTCCAACACACACACTTGCATCAGCATAACCCGAGCCCCACAGAGGCTCTCAGCCCGAAGAGTCCCTAAATGCAGGCTCTGCCTTGCCCTCCTTGGGGACATCACCCAGCTTGCCTGAGGCTGTGGGAGCCCGGGCTCACTGGGCTCTCTGCACGCACACCTGCAGCATTCCTGTACTATTGTCCGGCCCAACAGAGCAGCACACGCGTGCGCGTCGGTTGCAGCGTACGTGTCTGTGAAGGTAGATCTCCAATTGAGGAGGCCTCCATGGCCTTCCTCCTCCAGGCACACGCACTTGGCAGCTCTCCCTGGCCTTTTCGCAGGCGTCCTGTGTGCAGGAAGTGGAGTTAGAGCCCCGACCTATCACTGTTTCCAATCCACAATGAATCACGCCTGAAAGATTGAGCACTCGGCCCTGTGTGCAAAGTAAGGAAAAGCGGAATTCGCAGACCTGCCTTGCCAGGGATCAGAAGCCCCACTGAGGCGTACAAGGCCATGGAGCACACAATTAAGTGCTGGCCCTGGTGGGGTGGGGGAGTAAAAGATTAGAAAAATCCAAGGAAAACGTGGACTTTCTTCGGGAAAGCTGCAGAAGAGGTGACAGAGGCTGGGATGGGGGATATATCTGGGTCTTAAAGGGGGCTAGGATTAGGATCTGGAGACAGTCAGGGTTCGGGCCTGGGGTGCGTCCTACGCCAGCTGGGGCCTCATTTCCTTATCTACCAAAGGGTCCCCCCCCCCACCACCACCAACATGCCCAGAAAAGCAGCAGGCTTGCAGCATAATTCCTCAGTAGCAATTCAGGCGTCCCTAATGCTTGCAGAAGCAAAAGTGACTTTGCAATTCATTCGGCAGCCTCGAGTGCTGTGAGCTGAGCGCAGTCGGTGGCAGCACCTGGCCTGAGGCGGCGGGAGCCTGCTCATGGTGTCACAGGAGCCTACGTAAAGGGAGTGGTGCTGTACGTCACCCTAGGAACTTGGGTGTGTTTGATCACGGCATGTTGCCTCAGGCCCCAGCAGGATGAAGATAGAATATTCTGTAAATGCGTTGCCTATTTACAGAAATCCGAACCCTTCAGAGTCCCAAAACACCTGGCCACGAGGGGCCTGTGTTCTTACGGTCTCGGCTCATAGGCGGGCAGCAGGCATCGCCATCACCCTGGGACTGTAAGAGCAGCCACGTGGAGCAGGGCTGGGCAGGCAGCCTCCACAAAGGGCCACGTAGTGAATATTTTAGACTCTGTGCACCCCATATGGTCTCTGTTGTAATTGCTCAATTCCGCCGCATGGAGGCAGCTACAACAAATGGGCATGGCTGAGTTCCAATAAAACTTTATTTACAAAAACAGCCAGCTGGCTGGATCTGGCCCGTGGGCTGTGTTGGGACAACCGTGGTGCACGGGAAGGAGTTTGAGGCCCCTGGGGGATTCTTTCCATCTCTGCTCAGGTCCCAGGCCTGTGACTGCCAATATCACCTCGTGGTTGGGCTCGCCCCTCTCCCTGGGGTGGACGGCACCCTGGTGCACAGAGTGTGAGCAGGGCCTCTTTTGCTCTTGACCCAGGGCCAGAGCGTATGGGGGGCACACGGGGGTCTGAATTTCCTCATCCAGAAAGATGGAGACCCCAATGCAAAATCAAAAGCTGTGAGTAGCATCAGACCAAGGCCCTCGGCCGCCCGGCTCAGCTGCAGGGGCTGCTGTCAGTGTACGAGGCAGCGGCCAGGGAGAGGGAGGCGCCAGGGCGGGGCGGGGGCAGCCCTGCTGGCCATCTGCCGCTCCTTTCCTCTCCTCGCCGGCCAGCAGGGAGGGGCCTGGCCCTTCGGCCGTGCACCATAGGGTTCCCCCTCCTCCCACCAACACCCCGCCAAGAAGCAGGAAGGATCACAGATGCTCACTTGAAGACTCTGGGGAGGGTTGGGAAGGCACCGCTTTGAGTAGAAATGACAAGCCTGTGCCTGCTGGGAGCTGTGGCTGAGCAACCAGCCTGGGTCCAGGAAGCCCAGGACAAGACAAGGCCCTGGGTGGTAACGGAGCCCTAAGGCCTCAGCAGAGAGGGACCTGAGCTGCGACTCCTCTCCCCACTTCACAGATGAGAACACTGAGCCCCGTCATACTCTCGCAGGCAGCCAAGCAGGAGCAGCGAGCTGTGGATCCCGGATCTCGGCTCAGGCGTCTGCACCGACAGTCGCCTGGCTTGGCTGCGAGGCTCTGGCTGGCCACGAGGAACGTGCCCACGTGGTTTCAGCAGCTGCACCTGCCTCCGAAGTTGCTTTGAAGGTTAAATGAACCCCCCCACCCCGGTCTGAGCTTTCCCAGAAGTGGGACTCATCGCCTAGGCCATCCTGTTGCTTCTCTTTGTCGGTGCAGCCTGAGTGATCGATTTTTTCCGGGATGAAAAGGACGCCCTGACTGGTCATTGATTGGCTCGCCATAAAGACTTCTGCCTTTGTGTTAGCCGGGGGAGAGCAGAGGATGTGTGGACGCGGCTGTTCTCTCCTCGCCCCCACCTTCCCCTGGAGGCTATAGCTCAGAAACAAACAAAACCTGAGTCTGGGAACAGGCAGTCTGTTCCCAAGGCCCTCTCCTTCCTCCCCAAGGACAGGGAGTGAGTGGGCAGGAGTGTCCAGCGCCTTCTCCTGCAACGAGCCCCCCGCAGAAGCCCTTGCTGTTGTAACAGGAAGCACCACCGGCGGCCTGGTGCCTCCACCCCAAAACAAGTCCCCAGCTCAAAGCATCCCCTTCGTCGTAGCTCCCTTTCCTGATGGTACTCACAGACACAGGATCATGTAGGGGCTGCAGATTCAGGCTCTGCGAACCCGGCTGCCGGTTCACATTCCAGCAGTAGGTAACTTTAGGCCAGTTGCCTCTAAGATGGAGAGGAGAGCGGTACCTGCCTTGCCCGATGGCTACCTTCGTGAATCCACCACCTACACAGATTAAGCACCATGCAAGGGTACTTCACAGGGCTGAGACGCAAGTGGAATTAAGAGGTAAGACGATTTGGGTGCAAAGGTTTTTGGACTCCATGTATATGAGGGAGTCTTCACGTGGGAAATGTGCAAGAATGGGTTTACACTCCCAGCGCGCCTCGCTCACATGACCACGCCCACGGCCCCCAGCCCCCATGCTTTCTCCATCTCACCTCCCCATACAGGACCCCTGCTGAAAGCGGGCTTCCCCCTTGGAAACTCGGGAAGCCCACCTCCTCTGCTGTTTGCAGAGCCCACTCCCAGATCTGGCCTCACACCTCCGATCTTCTTCTGTTTCTCATGAGGAAGACAGGTTCACACCCCAAGAATGTGTGTTTTGGGGCCCTTGGATGGAGCTCCTTACCCTTGGGTCCGTGCTCCTAAGACTGTCAGTCTCTGCACCTCTTTCTTTCTTTTAATGTTTATGGGCACGGATTGGCTTCCCAGAGCCACCCTTTCTAAACCACATGCTGACATTGTCTCCCTAGCACAGGCCTGGAGGGTGGTGTGTGAGCGGCCCCTCCCAGGACTCCTGAAGAAGTGCTCCTAATGTAGATGCCAGGCAGGGCCTGGGCACAGCATCCTGGGAGTGGGCCCGGTCCCAGGCTGCAGCCTGGGGAGGATGTGCACATCTCAGCTTCGCCAATGTTCCCTGTCCTGGGGGGCACACTTGGGCCCAACTGGCTCCTGCAAGACACCTGCTGGAAGTCTGCTTCCTTGGGGCCGGAAAGCCATCTCCCGTGGGCGTGCTGGTGCTGTGTCGGGGTGGGGGGGGTTGCCTGGCAGGGGGAGCGTGGCCCTGGTCTCCGATCGATACAGCTCAGCAGAGGCCTTTTCAGACAGAGCCAAAGAGAAATAGAAAGCTTTGTTTGCTTAGTAAATGGACCTTTGTGGGATGGGGCCAGTATTTTCTCTCTGTTTTTCCTCTTAGCTATGCCTCAGTGAATCTGGCCTCTCCTTCCTCCTCTTCTTCCCCTCCTTGACTTCTTTTCTCTCTCCCAACACAATAAGAAATGTTTTATGTCCTAGAGTGGCAAAGCAATAGCTTTAGTGCTATTACAGTGGCCTCAAATCTTTTTTTTTTTTTTGGAAGACGATGAGGAATAAAATAAACGAATGGATGGATGGATGGGTCACAGCCACCTAAGCTCATGGCACGAGAGATCACCTGTCCGTTCTTGGGGTCTTTTGTCACGTGGTTTCCTAAATTCACTGGGGACAGGGACACATTAACCGCCGGCCACACCTTCCTAACAGGGCTGTCCTCTTTAAATTAGGGCTTTCCTCACTCGTGCTTGTGGTTTGGTTTGTCAGGCTGTTGTATGTTCTCGGGGTAATTTATCTGTAATCTGGGTACGCTGTCACCACGAGGCAGCTCAGGGAGGCCCCTTTGAGGTGGTGGTGGGCTGTTGGCTGAGTGCCTGGGATGCAAAGCCTACTTGCTCTGTGCAACTCCCTCCCTTCACAGAGGGGAAACCAAGGCTTGGTGGGCTTAGGGGAAGGGCCCAAGGTCATGGTGTAGGATCAAGGCTAAGCAAGATTCTGTCTGCTCAGCACAAGTTTCCTGGAGGCTGGGACAGGCTATCTGGGATTACAGTCCACCGAGGGTTCTCTCTGGCTGTATGGGGAGGCAGCCGCAGCAACGGGCATCTCCAAGGAGCCCCCAGTTTTAAGTCACTTTCCTCTTCGAGTCGTCTAATTTCTAGCTTGCTGACATCTGTTGTAAGGGACAGAGGGCAGGTGTCTCCTTCCTCAGATGCATTTTTTTTCCTTAATTTACATTTGGGAGCCAGCATTGTGGCACAGTGAGCTAAGGGGCTCCCTATAACTCTGGCATCCTGTACAAGTGCCAGTTTGAATCCTGGCTGCTCTTCTCCTGATCCAGCTCCCTGAGAATGTGTCTGGGAGGACAGAAGAAGATGGCCCAAGTGCTTGGGCCCCTGCCACTCATGGGGGAGACTGGGATGGGATTCCTGGCTCCTGGCTTCCACCTGGCCCAGCCCCAGCCATTGTAGCCATCTGGGGAGGGAACCAGTGAAAAAGGGGTTGGTTCGTAGAAAGTGGAGGACAGAGCTGCCAGCATCAGAGGGGGTCTGGCTGCGTATTGCTGAAGCGGGGGCCCGGTGCTCTGGGCCTGAGCCACGGGCCCCACTGGGTCCTGAGAAGCCACTTCCCCCAGGAGGTGTGGCCTTGGGTCTGTTCCTCTCAGCAGCTCTCTGGTGGGCCCCTAGTGATCTGTCAGAACTGCCCATTAGAGCACCATTCCTTTGCCTACAGCAAGCTCGAGCGTGGAGGCCTGCTGAAACACAGAATCCTGGGCCTCGCCGCTGTCGGGGCAGCGCCCGAGAACTTCCATTTCTAACAAGGTCACGGACAATGCTGGCGCTGCCAGTGCTTGCTCTGAGAGCCTGGCCTGTGGCCGTGTCCGCACTGGTTCACCTCCTAGGGGCAGTGGGGTGGTGGGAAGGGACATGTGACTCAGAACTCGGCGCGCCAGCTGTCTCTCTTGTCAGGTGTCCTTGGCAGATCACTTTCCCTTTCTAGGTCTCCATTTTCTCACCTGTAACATCAGAGGGTCTATGGAATATTCTTTCTGAATCTTGTCTTAGACATGTGGTGAAACTGATTTTTCTTTTCGAATATCCTGTCCCATGAATTGGAATCAATGAGGGACTTATCAGAAATGTATAATCTTGGGGACTGGCACTATGGTGTAGCGGGTAAAGCTGCTGCCTGGGACACTGGCATCCCACATGAGTGCCAGTTCGAGTCCCGGCTGCTCCACTTCCGATCCAGCTCCCTGCTGTGGCCTAGGAAAGCAGCAGAGGATTGCCCAAGTCCTGGGACCCCTGCACCCCCATGGTTGACATGGAGAAGGTCCTGGCTCCTGGCTTCAGATCGGCTCAGCTCTGGCCATTATGGCCATTTGGGGAGTGAACCAGTGGATGGAAGAATCCCCCCCCATAACTCTGTCTTTCAAATGAATAAATAAATATATTTTATTTTTTAACATTTTGTTAAAGATTTATTTATTTATTTGAAAGTCAGAGTTACACAGAGAGAGAAGAGGCAGAGAGAGAGAGAGAGAGGTCTTCCATCTGCTGGTTCACCCCCCAGTTGGCCGAAACGGCTGGAGCTGTGTTGATCTGAAGCCAGGAGCCAGGAGTTTCTTCTAGGTCTCCCTCGTGGGTGCAAGGGTCCAAGGACTTGAGCCATCTTCTACTGCTTTCCCAGGCCATAGCAGAGAGCTGGATTGGAAGTGGAGCAGCCAGGTCTTGAACCGGTGCCCATATGGGATGCCAGCGCTTTAGGCGGGGGCATTAACCTGCTGTGCCACAGCGCCGACCCCTAAATATATATATATATTTTTTTAAATGAACAATCTTCATTCAACTCTCATTTTGAGTATAAACTGACTGTTGTTCTTTCAAAACCATGCTTCCTTTTTTCTCTTTAGTGCTGGCTTTGCTGGAGTTACCCGATCACCTTGAATACGGAACACATTTCCCAGTCTCCTTTGCAGCCGGAAGTGACCATGTGACTAAATATGAGTTCTGGGAGGGGAACTTCTGGTTTATACCCTTAAGGGGAAGAGCACATGTCTTTCCCCCACTCCTGCCCTTAGGGAAAGTGGAGAGCCAAGCTCATTCGATCAGAAAAACATCTTGTGGGAAGCCAGCACGTGCACAGAAATTCTCTAGATGCTTGTGTTACAACTCTGAATAAGAAAGCCCAAGATCTATCACATGGAGACAGCTAACAAATAATAAACCTGACAAGCACGCAAGCTTTGTAGTCTGGCCAAAGGTGTGCTGTGGGGAAAAAGAAGGCATTGGGACCAGAAGCGGCGGTGGGGGGGCGTGGGGGCCGGGACGGGGACAGGAGCCCCTGGAGTGCACAAGGCCATCATCTGCGTGACGGCAAAGCGCAGAAGCCCCCTCAGCGCCCTCCTGCCTGGGCTCGGTTGTGTGGGATAGGAGTTGCTGTGCTTTCCATGTCATTTGGATCCCACACAAGACGTTAAACCTCAGAGTCATAAGTTAATGAGCCCAGGATGGGGGGTGTCAATCAGCTTTCGGTTACTTTAACAGAAGTATCCACAAAGAGCTTCTTGGGAAGGCAAAGGTTGATTCTCGTTCAGAGGTCACGGTTGACAGGTGGCCCTGTGGTCCACAGTCTGGTGGAAGCTGGCGATAGCGGAGCAGGTATGGAGGAACCATCACCAGGGCAGCCAGCAAGTGCAGGGAGAAGTGGGCTGAACTTGACTGGAACACCAACCCTCTGATGAGATCAACCAAGCCCCCAGTGACCACACACCTCCCCTGAGCCCACCTCCAAACCACCCAAATTCATGAACTGCTAACGCAAGTCTTCGGGGTTTAAATATCTACAGGAGTTGGGGGAGCCAAGTCTTTTCGGAGCCGTCACCGGTGATGTGAGTGGAGACTGTAGGAAGCGCCTAGGTCATTGGAGGGACGCCTTGGGAGGTGGCTCTTGTGAGAGCCTTCCCCTAAAAGCCCGCGTCTGGGCCCAGCCTCTCTCTCTCCCTCTACTTCTGCTGCATGGTTCTCTGTGTGATCTTCCCTCTGCCTGTGCTCCACCATCTGCCATCGGCCATGAGACCCTCACCACAGCCAAACCTTGTGCCATGCCATTTGGACTTTGAAAGTCTAAAACTGTGAGCCAGGGGTAGCGTTGTGGCACAGTGGCTAAGCCACCACCTGAGGTGCTGGCATCACACATCAGAGCACTGGTTTAAGTCTTTGCTGCTCTGCTTCCGATCCAGCTCTCTACCAATGCAGTTGGGAAGGCAACAAGAGATGGCCCACCTGTGACCCACGTGGGAGACATGAGTGGAGTTCCTGACTCCTGGCTTCTGTCTTTCTCAGCCCCAACCTTTGTGACTTCAGGGAGTAAACAAACAGATGGAAACTCTCTCTGCCTCTCCCTTTCTCTCTCTGTCACTCTGCCTTTCCACATCCCTGAAGTCCACGGCTAATAAGTGAAGCAGTCGATTGAGAGAAGAGAAGGCTGGCAGGGCTGCTAGAAGCACATGGGAGCAGCTGGGCCCTGGCCTTGGAGGGAGTAAAGGATTCAGCCAGGAAATCCCCCTCTGACAGTTTTCATCCAAGGAGCTTAGAGAAAAGCAGCCACTCATTGGATAGCTTACAGGGGGGACCTCAGAGCCGCTTCTTCCTCCCAGGGGAGCCCTGGGGCTCAGGCTAAATATGAACAAAAACTTATCAGCCGTGCCCGGCGCCAAGGCCGCCCTCCCCAGCAGAGCCAGCACAGCACTCCCAGCTGGGCAGCCCTGGGAGCAAAGAGCGCAGTGGAACGTAATGGAATGTCCAGCTCCTGCCAGGCGGGGGGACGTGGAACAGAGCGTTTCAACGTGGCAGCAGGAAAGGCCTGGCAGGAATCAAGCCCATTGGCCGCCGGAGCGTATTTATGGAACACTTGGCACATGGAGCTTCGATGTTGGAAGGGTCAGCCCGGGTCCTTTCCACGGGGACCGAGTGCTCCACCCTGCTTCGGCCACAGTGTTCTCTTCCCTCTGGTTTGCATAGTTGTGAGCTGATTCTAATCAGGAGACAGGGCTGCACTGCTAAAAAAAAAAAAAAAAAAAAAAAAAGTCAATTAAAATGCTAGCAAACCATTAGCTTTGCTCATTTGATGGGTTTTGTTAACAAGGAAACTCACGCACAGAATGGGAGTGACTGGCATGTGGTGGGTGGGGTCTCGGATGGCCAGGTCAGTCCCCTGGTCCCTTGGCCGCCACCCACCTCCTGACCCTGCACCCAGCTCTCTGCTGAGCCAAGGTGGGGGCGGCAGGGATGGAGGTAAAAGCAAAGCGCTGCTCTTGTTATATAATCTATCTACCCGGATGGCTGTGTCATCATCAGGGCCGCCGCTGCGAGGCTGCATTTGCAAACCCTGTCTCTCAGCTTCCGTGTTTGTCCCTGCTTCCCATCTCCACCCTGAGCCAGAGCGGTCTTGTGGAAACGAATCACAGACCACAGCTCTGCTTACAGCCCCCCAGGGGCTTTCTATAGCACACTGAGAGGAAGAGCGAAGTTCAGTCCATGGCCTCCACCAGCACCTGCCTGTTCTTCTGACACGTCTGCCCTTTGGTCACTGTTGAGAATGAACTTGTCTTACCCTGGGCTTGCCCCACGCCCCCCCCCCCCCCGAGGAAGGCGATCCCCAGGGGAGCAGGGACCTTGTCTCTTTCTGCTGGGGGGGCCCCCAGCTTGGCACCACTGGAGAAGAACGCCTCGTGGGTGCTGCAGCACTGCTTAAGAAGGAATGAGTGCACACAGGCCTGGAGCTGGCCTCCAGGATGACCCCTGGGATTGCTGCCCTCTGGGGTCCATGCTGCTGTCCAGGTCCCTTCCACGGTACAACCTGGAAAGCAGAATGTTGCGGGAGTGACAATGGGTGGCTTCCTGTTTGCAAATTGATGAATATTATTACGTATTTGAAAGGCAAAAAGAAACAGAAACAGAGAAAAGAGAGAGCTCTTCCACCTGCAGATTCACTCCCCCAAACAGTTTGGGCTAGGCCAGGCCAAATCCAGGAGACTGGAACTCCCTCTGGGTCTTCTGTGTGGGTGGCAGGGATCCAAGGACTTGCTGCCTCCCAGGGTGCACATTAACAGGAAGCTGGAGTCAGAAATGAAGCCAGGGGGCCGGCGCTGGGGCGCAGTAGGCTAATCTTCTGCCTGTGGAGCGGGCATCCCATATGGGCGCCGGATTCTGTCCCGGTTGCTCCTCTTCCAGGCCAGCTCTCTGCTGTGGCCCGGGAGGGCAGTGGAGGATGGCCCAAGTGCTTGGGCCCTGCACCCGCATGGGAGACCAGGAGAAAGCTTCTGGCTCCTAGCTTTGGATTGGCTCAGCTCCAGCTGTTGTGGCCACCTGGGGATTGAACCAACAGAAGGAAGACCTTTCTCTCTGTCTTTCTCTCTCACTCTGTCTGCAACTCTGCCTGCCAAATAAATAAATAAAATCTTAAAAACAAAAGTGACAGTCATAATGTGCATCCTCTTCAGAAACCAACTTCGTCCACTCAAACAGTAGATCGTGAACAACTTCCGTGTCAATCAATTTGTATCCATAGTCATTTAAAGGACATTTGGAATTTTAATGAACACAGTTTATTTAATCCCTCTTCTAAATCTCACATTTTCCACTATTTAAAAATATTCTTTATTTATCTGAAGGATGGAGAAACAGATGGAGGTTTCCCATTGGCTGGTCGCTGCCCCAGTGCTGGGGCCATGAACTCAACCCAGGACTTTGGCAGGGCCGCAATACCTGAGCCATCACCTGCTGCCTTCAAGGGTATGCGTTAGTAGGAAGCTGGAGTTGAACGTGGAGCCAGGACTCGAACCCTGACGCTCCGACCCAGGATGCAGGGTGGAGCCAGGGCTCGAACCCTGACACAGGATGCAGGCACTCTAAGTGGCATCTTAATGGCCTTGCCGCATACCTGCTCTGCATTGTCCACTACTATCATCAAAATGGCATGGCCACTTTTGTGGGAAATTCTTCGCAACACGGATGGCTCTCTTAGGATGGATTTTTGGAAGTGGATTTGCTAGGTATTAAGATGTATTTTGGGTTCTGTATTTCCAAATTCTTTCTCCACAAAGAGTTTTTTTTTTTTTTTTTTGACAGGCAGAGTGGACAGTGAGAGAGAGAGACAGAGAGAAAGGTCTTCCTTTGCCGTTGGTTCACCCTCCAATGGCCGCCGCGGCCAGTGCGCTGCGGCCGGCGCACCGCGCTGATCCGATGGCAGGAGCCAGGAGCCAGGTGCTTTTCCTGGTCTCCCATGGGGTGCAGGGCCCACTGCACTCCCTGGCCACAGCAGAGGGCTGGCCTGGAAGAGGGGCAACCGGGACAGAATCCGGCGCCCCGACCGGGACTAGAACCTGGTGTGCCGGCGCCGCTAGGCGGAGGATTAGCCTAGTGAGCCGCGGCGCTGGCCAAGAGTTTTTTTTTTTTTTTTTAATTGACTATATTTATTTGAAAGACAGTTACAGAGAGAGCTAGAGAGAGGCAGAGGTAGAGAGAGAGCAAGCGAGAAAGAGAGAGAGGTCTTCCATCCACTGGTTCACTCCCCAATTGGCCACAATGGCCAGAGCTGAGCTGATCTGAAGCCAGGAGCCAGGGGAGTCTCCTGGGTCTCCTATGTGGGTACAGGGGCCTTAGGACTTGGGCCATCCTCCACCACTTTCTCAAGCGATAGCAGGGATCTTCATTAGAAGTGGAGAAGTCAGGACTCGAACTGGTGCCCATATAAGGATGCCAGCGCTTCACCTCACTCCTCCACAGCTCCGACCCCAGAAAGAGCCTTAACAGCAGGACTTGAGAGCACCTGCTTAGGAGGCGGACGTTTAAAAAACTGTCACGATTTTGCCCATCTGATGAGTTTCGAAAGCTGTCCTTGGTTATTTGAATGCACGTTTCTTTGGTTCTTAATTATAGAGCTGCGAGGCCTTGGGTGGTTGGTACTCTGGCAGCTCATTATCTTCCCCACCCCACCACGCCCCTTGTGCACAGCCCTGGGAATGCCTGGACTCCCCCTTTTCTAGGTCCCTCCCTGCTTGTCTCTGTCTGGTGGGCAGAGCTGGAGTCAGGGTTTCCCCCACACAACCTCTCCTTTGCTTCTGTCTCCCTGGGACTGGGACAGATGGTGGCTGACGGCCGGGTCTTAGGGTGTCATGGAAGTGTTCACGTTGCTTCTCGGCCTTTTGGCTAAGATCAAGTGTGGACATGTTCACCTCTCCTCTGGAGCCAGAGGAAGGATTCTGGCCTCTTACATACCCATTACAGGTTTGCACATTTTCTCCTTTTTTTAAAAAATATTTATTTATTCGAAAGATAGAGTGACAGCAAGGGAGGGAGGGAGAGAGAGCAAGAGGGGGGGGGCTTCCATCCCCTGGTTCACTCCCCAAATGACTGTAATAGCCAGGTCTGAACCAGGCTGAAGCCAGGAGCTAGGAACTCCATCGAGGTCTCCCATGTGGGTAGCAGGGGCCCAAGTACTTGGGCCACCATCCACTGCCTTCCCAGGCGCATTAGTAGAAAGATGAACCAGAAGTGGAGCAGCTGGGATTCAAACCACCACTCTGATATGGGACGCTGGCACTGCAAGTGGTAGCCTAACTCACCGCACCACAGCCCTGATTTTCTTTAAAATATATATATATATATATATATATATATATTTTCATTGTACTTGAAAGGCAGAGAGAGAGAGAGAGAGAGCGAGCAAGCAAACTCTCTCCTATTTGCTGGTTTACTTTCTTTTTTTAAATTTTTTGACAGGCAGAGCTAGACAGTGAGAGAGACAGACAGAGAAAGGTCTTCCTTTACCGTTGGTTCACCCCCCAGGTGGCTGCTGCGGCCGGTGCGCCGATCTGAAGCCAGAAGCCAGGTGCTTCTCCTGGTCTCCCATGCAGGTGCAGGGCCCAAGGACCTGGGCCATCCTCCACTGCACTCCCGGGCCACAGCAGAGACCTGGACTAGAAGAGGAGCAACCAGGACAGAATCCGGCACCCCAACCAGGACTAGAACCCGGTGTGCCGGCGCCACAGGCGGAGGATTAGCCTAGTGAGCTGCGGTGCCGGCCTACTGGTTCACTTTCTGAAATGCCAGGCCAGGCCGAACTGAGGACTAGACCCGGTCTCTCCTGTGGGTGGCAGGCACCTGACTACTTGAGCCATCACCCACTGCCTCCAAGGGCGCACATTCCCAGGAAGCTGGGATTTGGAACAGAGCTGGGACTTGAACCCAGGCCCTCTGAGATGGATGCAGATGTCCCAGCCACCTGGTCAGACGCCGCCCCTGTTTACAAGTTCTCAAATAGGTTGCATGGTGATCTCTTTAGAGGCGGCCTGGGACAGGGAGGAAGAAGGGAGAGGAGAGCTCAGTTCCTTAAAGGAATGATTTGCTGCAGGTGGTGGATGAGCAGCGTCTGAGCCAGGACCTCAGCCCTCTCTTCAGACCCCACCCTGCCTCACGTCCTGACGTCCCTGGGCTTAGGTGCTTTACCCTCTGTGGTCCCTTCTGCCAGGACCAAGCATGAAAATCACATTTTATGCTCGCATGAGGTTAGAGACGAATCATCCAGGCTGAATTCGTCCATATTAGTTTTTATTGTATTTCCCCTCTGAGTTTAAAACAAAGTAAAATGAAAGCATCGTCGATGCCCGTCCAGGTCCTGTAAGCGCCAGGCACAGGGCTTGCTGTACCTGCCGCATGGAAGGCCCCGCCCCGCTGCCTCCCAGGCATCACTAGCACAGGTACCTCTTTCTCAAAGTGCCTCTGCACGTGGCAGGAGACTCGGCTATTAGGGAGCAAAGAGATCCAGCTGATTAATAATGTAAGCCACCTGCCAGCCTCACAGGCTCCCAGCTGCAAAGTGCACAAAAGCTGCCGCTGATGCCCTGAGTAGGCAGGAAGTAGAGCTCAGGTTCACTGGGAGAGCTGGCTTTCTCCCAGTCTCACCAACTCCCACCCCACCCTCACGGAAACAGCCTCCAGATCTTTCTGGTGCACAAACACCTGTGGAAAGAGGTGAGTACAGATGTGTGTGGTGGCTGGGGGCAGCCTCATACTGGGATGGAGAGAGAGAGAGAGAGAGAGAGAGAGAGAGAGAGAGAGAGAAACTTCCATCCACTGGTTTATTCCCCCAAATGGCTGCAGGTCTGTACCAGGCAGAAGCCAAGAGCTAGGAGTTCCATCCAGGTCTCCCAAGCACTTGGGTCATCATCCACTGCCCTCCCAGGCACATTAGTTGTTAAGATGAACCAGAAGTGGGGTGGATGGGATTTGAACCGACACTCTGATATGGGATACTGGAAGCGGCATTGGATGAAAAGGTCACGTTACTGTTTCTGTGTGAGCCTCCGAAGATCCCAGATAATGACAACTGTAATTCTACTGGAAGTGATTGCAAGAGCCATAACCTGGGGCTGGCACTGTGGCGTAGCAGCTTAAGCTTCTGCCTGTGACACTGGCATCCCACACGGGCGCCAGTTCAAGTGCTGGCTACTCTGCTTCCGATCCAGCTCCCTGCCAATGCATCTGGGAAATCAGTGGAAGATGGCCCAAGTGTTTGAGCTCTGCATCCAAGTGGGAGACCTGGAAGAAGCTCTGGGCTCCTGGATTCAGCCTGGCCCAGCCCTGGCCGTTGCAGCCATTTGGGGAGTGAACCAGCAGTTAGAAGATCTTCCTGTCTCTCTGTCTCTCCTCCTCTCTCTGTAACTCTGCGTTTGAAATCAGTAAAAGCAAACAAATACATCTTAAAAATTAATTAATAAGAGTCATATCCTGTCTTTACCTCCTGAGAGAGACAACCAAATAAGAGATATACACCATGCACCATGCACACACGTATGCACACATGTTGGAGCAGACATGGCCATTCTGTCTGCCAAGACTGGAGGTGGCCTTAGACTCCTCCCAACCCCAGCAGGGCAGTGTCATGAGAGGCACCCATACATCCACCCAAGTTCATTGGTGATACCTGTTAGCCACCTGATCTCAGCCTTTCACTTCAGTCTTTATTTCTATTATTCACACAAAACCCAAGTAGCAGTGCACAGTTTTAACCTTGCAATAGTAATGACTATATCCATGCGCGTGTGCATATAAAAACACTGTTCCTATTTTGCAAAAGGACTGAGGCTTGAAGAGTTTAAAGGCTTAACCTGGAACACAGTTACCAAGTGGTAGAGCAGGGTTTGAAGCTAGACCAACTCAATGCAAGCCTAGAACATAGCTTAATGGAGGTGCAAACTCTAGCAGAGATTAAACCCCTCAATTAATGATGAAGCATTGGCTCTGATGTTCCTGGCAGTGGAGGGCTGGGATCATTGGTATGGCATCACCCCAGAACTGCCTTGGATGAGCCCTCCTAGGGAAACTGAGGCCTTAATGCGTGGTCCCATCCCAGCCTTGCAGAGAGAGAACAGGAAACACTGGGCTCTGGGGCATGCACACTCTCCGTCTTGAATGCTCTCAGCTGCCTGCCTATTGGCTGCACTGGAGACCCTGGCAGTGCCTGGCCCAGGGTGGCCTCTGGGTCCCCTGTTGGCTCTCTTCCTAGCACGAAGGATCCAGAGCTGCAGGCAAGACCCCCACTTCCATCTCTCCAAAATCATCTCCCCGCAGGTAGCCCTTCCTTAGACCTGTAAGTCTTGTACCCCAAAGAGGTTAGAATGAAGTCGGGGCAGAGTAAGCAAAGAAGTGACCCCACCCCCCATGGAGCAAAGGAAAACTAGGGAGATGAAGCCAGTTGCCTGGGCCCTACAGCAGGAAGGAGCAGCTGGGAGACCACCCCAGGTCTGTCTGCTCTATAGAAGACTGGACCTTCCCGCCCCGGCCCCCCAGCCCTGGCCCCCACACCCTCACTGCCCGTGAAGCTGGACGACAGCTCAGAGCTGTGACACCGCAGGTTTGTTTGCCCGCTCCTGGGTAAACCACCCTTCGCAGGGCTGCCAGAATCCCAGGTCCCAGTACACAAATCCTCCTTCTACCAGACTCGGAGCCAGGGGCCCAGGAATCTGCATTTCTCCCGAGCTCCCAGGGGGTGCTGCACCTACTGGTGAGGGTGGGGGCAGGGAGGAGCACGCTTTGAGAGCCACAGCTCCACATCCTACGGCTGGGCTCTCAGGGTGGACTTTCGGGCCGGTAGCAGGAAAAGACTGGAGGCTCGACAGATTTTCCCAGGGGCCCTGGTGTCGCAACCACGCGGGCAGCTCGGCTCAGGTCTCTGATGATGTTCTAGGGTGACCCAGGAACCCGTTCCGTAACCGGATCTGGGGAGAAGGGGATTTCCTGTGTCTCTGCCCGGCTGTGCTGTGTGCTGAGGGCTGGAAGGGGCGCCAGGGGAGACGAGACAGCAACTGTGGGCTGCAGAGAGGCCATGGCCAGCTGGAGTCCCGTCTGCCCTGGGGTCGGGTCTGACACAGGGATGACAGGCCACAGCAGATGTGGCCCGGTCATGGCAGCTGCCCCCTCTGGCCCAGTCATCAACACAGAACCATCAGGGGGCTGAGAGGCCCAGGGGCTCCTCGCCTTGGGGGCACACGCAGGTGCAGGAGGCAGCTTCAAGCTCCCGAGGTGGCCCTAGGAACCTGTGAGTGGGAAACGCAGGCCCCAGGCAGGTACGAAAGGGTTAAGGTGATGAAGGCAGTGTCTGGATGACCATGGAGACCCCAGCCCTGCCCATGCTGACACACTCCAACACTGACTGGTGGCTTGGTCGTGGCTCCATGGCCGTCGGCTACCGAGGGGCTGTGCTTCCCAGAAAGACTGGGAGGACTTTTTGGCAAAAGCGAGGCAAAGCAGCAGCAGCGAGTACGGGGCTCTTAGAAAGTCCTCTGCCAGGCAAAACACCGTTCCTCTCCTCCTCACCCTGAATCCAAGAGGCGAGTGTTGCTGTTGTCGTCATTATTTCAATTTGAAAGATGAGGAGACAGGGCCGGTGTTGTGGTGCAGTGAGCTAAGCCATCACCTGCAACACAGGATCCCATATCACAGTGCGGGTTCGAGTCCCGGCTGCTCTGCTTCAGACCCAGCTCCCTGCTCATGTGTCTGAGGCAGCAATGGATGATGTTGACCCCTGCCACCTACATGGGAGACCTGGGTGGAGCTCCTGGCTCCTGGCTTCAGCTTGGCCCAGCCCCAGCTGTTTGCAGCCATTTGGGGTGTGAACCAATGGATGGAAGATCTTTCTCTCTCTCTCTTCCCTCCTTCAAATAAATAAATAAATTTTAAAGAAAAACTGGTCTTATATTTGAACCTGGTAACGACACTTTCTTTTAAAAAATTATTTGAAAAGAAGAAATACTGAGAAAGGAGACACACACACACACACACACACACACACAGGTCTTCCATCTGCTGCTTCACTCCCCAAATGGTCACACGGCTAGAGCTGAGCTGATCTGAAGCCAGGAGATTCTTCTGGGTCTCCCACATGGGTGCAGGGGCGCAAGCACTTGGGCCATCTTCAACTGCTTTCCCAGGGCACAGCAGAGAGCTGGATGGGAAGTGGAGCAGCCAGGACTCAAACCAGCACCCATATGGGATGCTGGCACTGCAGAAGGAGGCTTAACCTTCTACGCCACAGCATCGACTCCAGTTATGACACTTACAAAAAAAAAAAAAAAAAAGAAGAAGAAGAAGAAAGAAAGAAAACAATGAGGAAACAGAGGCGCAGAGAGAACATCCAGTCCAGAATTGGCAGGACCAGGATTTGAATCCAGATCCCAAAGCTCTTCCCACTGCATCTCCCCTGGAGAAGGGAGTCACTGACCCTGGGCAAGGAAACTCTAACCTGCAGTTCAGGAGCATGGAAGAGGCCAGACAAACCCATGAGACCAGGCCCAGTGCCCGGTCTCTCTCAGTCATTCCCTTCCGGTGAAGTGACATCTCCCACCTTTTAAAAATCCCTCCCTGGACCCCACTACTCCTTCCATGGCTGCTCCACCTCCCTGCTGAGCAGGGCTGTTGGCTGTGCCAGTGCAGGAAGTTGGGTTCAGGAAGGCAGACAGCAGGGAGGGGCTGACTCCACGTCCTCTCTCTGCCTCCCCAGGAAGGGCTCTGTCTACACCGGGGCAGGAGAGGGGCTGTGGGTGGCCACACAAGGCTGAGAGCGAGGGGGCGGGGGCCTGGGTCCTGCTCACAGCGGGGATGGGGGAGTTCCGAGAGGTGGTCGTTGTTCAGGCTCCACTCCCCCAAGCACAGCGACCTTCTGGCTTCTTTGGTATCTGAAGGAAGCCAGCGTTTCTGGGACGGCCACAGTGTGCCAGCCGCTGTGCTGGGCATTTCGTGTGCCTTCTCTTGTTCACGCCTTGGGTCACACAGTGCGGGAGGACCCTGAAGAACAGAGGCTAAGGCGCCTGGTTCAGGCAGAACTCAGATCTCTCCGGGGACCAGGGGGAACTTGCCCGGTGGCTTCATCCCCCAGAGGATCTCCAAGAGAGTGTGGTGTGGGTAGTGGGGGAGGCAGCTCAAAGGCCGCAGTGGCTGGAAGCCCACCTAGACCCCAGTTTTGTGCCTCGATTCCCTAAAGACAGGCCGGCCAGCCAGTCTTGGAGGGGGAACCTGGGCTCCTGCCCAAATGCTGGTTCAGCTTGAGTAGCACAGGGCTCGGGGCTCGTGATATCCACGCGTCGGGAGAAGCACACAGCCCCATCATTCACAGCAGGCTGGGAAGAAACCTGGGAGGGTAACTGGGGGGATGGCAGGACCTAGGCAGCCTGTGGGGTGGCGCTTCCCCCAGGAGGCGGGATTTCAGGTCTGCGGGTCTGAGTTGGAAGAGCGGCTGCGGATTCTGGTGGTTTCTACCTTGGCTCCACTTACCAGCTGTGCTCACCCGCTCCCTAGCTTCAGACGTCTAGCTTCTACAGTGGGAATAACCTTTCTTCGTAAGTTACTGGGAGAGTGAAATACGGCAAGCACTTGGCACAGCTCCTGGTATACACACGGGAGCTTACTCAGCAGCGTTAGTGAGGACAGAGGAGAAATGGGTTGACTTTGGAGGCTAAGGGAGAGGCGCTCCAGCTTGGCAGTAAGTGAGGCTGTTTCTCTCCATCCTCAGACCTGAGAAGGGGCAAGTTCAAAATCTAGGTCAACAGCTGCAACCCCCACCCCCACCCCTGCCTAGGTTCTTCGAGAAGAATCCTGGGAATCTGTGGGTATGTCTGCGGCCAGGCTGTTGAAGGCTCGGGGTTACATCAACGTCTACATGGTTCGTTTCCCAGCGGCCCCGCAGGAGCAGAGGGAGAGGACTGGGTGCACCTGCAGGCTTCTGAGCCGCTGCCCGCTTCCCGCCTACAGGCAGTGGCGGCAGCTCTGGGCACACAACGGGGAGATCTGTAAACCGCCAGAGACGTGGAAAGGAGCCAAGACTACCCCAGCCCAGCTGACGAGACCCAGTCCCCGCCCTTGAGTCATGGTTGCACTTTTAGGTGGCCTGCTCCACTGGAATGGCTCCGCCACGCTCTGCCCCAAGGCATTGGCGGCCTGGCTCTCACCACATCTCAGCTGTCCACCTTAACAATCCCTGCACACAGGAGAGATAAAAGGCGCTGCGGTCCACCTTTCTCTGTGGAGGCTTGGAAACTGCTATGCCAGTGAAGCAGAGACGTCTGCAAGAAGCAGGGACCGCAGGCGTGCCCTGCTCTCAAAGAATATACTGTTCAGCTGTGTGTGCGCCGGGGAAAATCACAAAGCATGTTATTAAGGATCAAAAGGGCTGTCCCAGACAATAAGCTCTGGAGCCGTTTGAAGTTGACAGATCGTGGGAGCCTGGGGTGCGGCGGGAAGGCTTCGTGGCAGATGTGAGGTTGGGGCCGCGCGTGGGATAAGAAGGATTTCACTAAGAGAAATGGAGAAGCTTTTCTCTACAGGCGAGAGGCTGGCGTGAGCAGAGGTGCGAGGGCAGATAGGACACCTGCCGAGACAAAGGGGAGGCCGAGCAGAGCAGGTGTGGTGGTGGGTGAGGCCGTGCCTGGCCTCCGTGGCAGGTGGCAGATGCGACGTGAGGCTCTGGGCTCCCCCGGGGTAGGCAGTGTGGAGCCGCTGCAGGAAGCTGGCCAAGAGGGGTCTGTTTAAGTTTGATGGGAGTGCACACAGGAGGTAAGACTGTAGCTATGCAATGGTTCAGCAGGTGGGTGGATGAGGCCAGGATCCTGGCAAGGCAGGGGCGGGGGCAGAGCTGGAAGGGATGACAGTGGCCAGGGGGCCAAAGCAAGGTGGGCTCTGTCCAGTCCTCCAGCCAGTGCCACTGTACAACAGGCGTCTAAGGACCCGGACATGCAATAGTGTGCCAGGGGAAGGGGCTGGGTCTTCAGGGCAATGGGCAGGCAGCATCGAAGGCAGCACTGCCTGTGGCACGGGGCTGAGGAGCCGAGTGTGAGAGGTCTCGAGGCTGCTCTGAGAACCCAGCAAGGTCGGCACCACCGGGGCGGCCCGAGCCCCCGCCTCCCCTGCCTCCAGGACCCCACTTGTTCCTCCACAAGAAGAAGCCCCAGGAACAGCCCACAGCCGCCCCGCTGTCCCCATCCTGATCGTCCAATTACTTCACTCTCAAACAACAGGCGCCATGTCGTTACAACACACTTGCATCCAATAGCAATGGAGTAGTAGAATGGTTCATGACATTTATTGTTTTATTAAAAAAATTGGTGCACAAGAAGGATGTTCAAAGTGTCGGGCAGACTAATTGAAAGCTAATGTTGCCTCCAGGTTGAATTTCAGATGAATTTCACATCCCGAGTTGATTTTGCTAATTCCATTCACTGCAGCCTGTAATTTCTTGACAGTGATTGATTATTTAAGTGACTAATATCTGTGTACCAGGACCATTTGGTAATAGGAAGTGTCACACAGGATAGCGATGTTAATAAGAACTGGTGACTTAAATTTTCCCAGTCTAAGTAGTTCACAGGAGACTTGGGGTCCACAGAGACAGCACTCAAACTCGGGGCACCAGAGTCACAGTGGAGGGGGGGACCCACGGTCACTGATGGACCTTCCAGTAGGGGGCCAACGAGCCCCTTGTAGCCACCTGGCCATGTATGGGCATCGTTCATGGTCGTCTGTCAATACATAACTTTTCTAAGCAAAAGAAAACAGAGGCGCAATATCACTCCCTCCTTCCAAAATACATGTTAAGTTTGTGTGGGTTTGGGATCAAGGAATCTCTCCTGAATAGGGAATGGCTATGCTAGTGTTAAGAAAAGAATAGCTTGTGTGTGGGTGGAGGGAAGCTGAAGAGAAGCTTAGGATGCTAGAACCAGAGAAGAAGTGCTCTTAGGAAACAGCTATGGTTATACAAATTTGTAAATCTGTATAAATATTTATTTATCTCAAATTCTATTGTGTATCACAACTACCTGGATGCATGTTTAAAAGATGTTTTTTGTTTAAGAGGCAGAGACACAGAGAGAAACAGTAAAAGAGAAAGAGAGAGAGAGAGAGCGCATGCGCGTGCTTCCGTCCACTGGCTCATTTCCCCCAAGGCCACCAACAGTCAGGGCTGGACTGGGACTAATGCTGGGAGCCAGGAACTCAATCCAGGTCTCCCACATGGGTGCCAGGGACTGCCCCACCTGAGCCATCCCCTGCTGCCTCCTGCGATCTGCAGTGAGAAGCTGGGGTCAAGCCACAGCCAGGCGCTGCACCAAACGTTCCGCAGTGGGACACAGGTAGCCTAACTGCTGTAAACACCCTGGCTGCTGCTTTAAAGATGTAGGTTCCTGTACTCTTTCTTTTCCCCAGGGAATCTCTGGAGGGGCCCTGGAGCCTGTGCCCAAAGTGGTGCCAATGGGGGGGCCCTGGGTCACACTTTGAGAAAGTCCATTCATCCGTCATCTTCCTCCAACCCCTTCCCCAGCTGTTTCTGATCCACGCCAATCCTTGCTGCCTCCTTACCCGCCCTCAAAGCAAATTTGTGAAATAGCCACTATTATTATTATTATTATTTTATTTTTTGACAGGCAGAGTGGACAGTGAGAGAGAGAGACAGAGAGAAAGGTCTTCCTTTGCCGTTGGTTCACCTTCCAATGGCCGCCGTGGCTGGCGCGCTGCGTCCCGTGCACCGCGCTGATCTGATGGCAGGAGCCAGGTACTTATCCTGGTCTCCCATGGGGTGCAGGGCCCAAGTCCTTGGCCACTGCACTGTACAACAGGTGTTGTACTCCCTGCACTCCCTGGCCACAGCAGAGAGCTGGCCTGGAAGAGGGACAACCAGGACAGAATCCGGTGCCCCGACCAGGACTAGGACCCGGTGTGCTGGTGTTGCAAGGCGGAGGATTAGCCTAGTGAGCCGCGGCGCCGGCCGAAATAGCCACTATTATTATCCCCATGGTATGGCTGAGGAAATCAAGCCCCAAAGAATTTAAGGGAGTAAGTCCTGACTCTAGGGCGGGCATTTGGTCCGGCAGGTAAGTCACTCCCTGGGACTCTTGCATTCCATATTGGGTTTGGGCCCCACTGCGTTTCTGATTCCAGCTTCCTGCTGACGGGCACCCAAGGAGGCAGCAGGTGACGGCTCAAGTAGTTGGATCCCTGCCACCCACACATGGGAGCCCTGGGTGGAGTTCCTGGCTTCTGGTTCCTGGCTTCCACCCGCCGGCATTTGGGGTGTGAACCAGCTGATCAGAATCTGTGTGTGTGTGTGTGTGTGTGTGTGTCTGCCTCTCAAAAGGAAGGAAGGAAGGAATTTCCAAAGCAATTTATTTATTTTGTAGAAATCTGATTCAAGTAACAGACCTGGAGAAGAATCTTGCTTTTGATTCTTAGCTAACTGTGTGACCTTGGCAAGTCAGTCCCCTGAGCCTCAGCTTCTGGAGCTATAAATGGGGATGCTGAGCCACCCCTGGTAGAGGATTAAGTGGGATTACTCAAAGTAGCTCGCCTAACATCCAAGTGCCCAGTGAGACCCAGTGCCCCGCAGCCACCACTCTGAGCAGACTGGACCTGAGCCCCACCCAGAATGAGACCAGGACCGAGATGCCAGCCACAGCTGGACTTGGGGGGAGCACCTAGAGCTCATAAATACACAACCTGACCCCAAAGTCATTTATTAATCATTTCATTGTGAAAGATGTTATTTTCAAAATGTGCCATTCTATACTAATAGATTTACAAGTGTGAAACTAATCTGCATATGAGATTCTACCATTGTTTGAAGAATCAAGGAACTGAAAGCAACCTAAATGTCTGTTAATTAAGGGCTGGTTAAATTGTGTCAAGGTTTACACAAATCATGAAACACTATGCTGCCAGATAGAAGAATGAGAAAATTCTTATGTGCTGATGCAAAATATTTTCAAGTTCCAGCATTAATTAAAAAGTGGAGATTGGGGGCCGGTGCTGTGGCACAGTAGGCTAAGTCCCCACCTGTGGCACCAGCATCCCATACGGGTTCATGTCCCAGCTGCTCCTCTTCTGATCCAGCTCTCTGCTAATGCACCTGGGAAAGCAGCAAAAGATGACCCAAGCACTCGAGCCCCTGCACCTGCATGGGAGACCCAGAAGAAGCTCCTGCCTCCTGGCTTTAGATCAGCCCAGCTCTGGCCATTTGCAGCCATTTGGGGAGTGAACCTGTGGATGGAAGACTTCTCTCTCTCTGTCTCTCCCACTCTCTGTCTGTCACTCTACCTCTCAAGTAAATAAATAAAACCTTAAAAAAAAAAAAGCAGGGATTGGGGCAGGTATTTGGTGCGGTGGTTGAGAAGCATCCCAGTGGCTTGGATGCTTGCATCCCATGTTGGAGTGTCTGGGTTCGAGTCCTGGCTCCACTCCTGACTCTGGCTTCCTGCTAATGCACACCCTGGGGGCAGCAGTGATGGCTCAAGCACTTGGGTCCCTGCCACCCAGGTGCGAGATCCAGAGCGAGTTCCTAGCTCCCGGCTATTGCAGGCTTTGGGAGAGTGAACTGGTAGATGAGTGATCTCTATCTGTCTCTCTGCCTTTCAAAGTAATTAATTAAATAAATTTTAGAAAACCATAGACAGGTAGATCAATAGATCGGCAGTAGACGGACATAAAATCTAGACTGATAGAAAAGAAATGATCGGCTGGGAAGCGAAACTTCAGTGGGGTTGGAAGAATCTTTGCTGTAAATCTTTTTGGCACCTTTAGAATTTCACAGTCGGAAAAAAACAATCCAATGAAGTAGAGGAAGTGGCCTGAGAGTTTACCCACTTTTTCATCCACACAACAAATATTTACTGAGCCGCTGCTGCACGTGAGGCCCTCTGCTAGGAGCTAAGGACCCCACAAAGAGCAACACCGGCAAGGGTCCCTGCCCCGTGTGCTGTCCTCTGCGGAGAGAGGCTCAGTAAGCAGAAGAACGAGCGAGGGCCTGGCTCACTGGGGATGCGAGGACGGGAGCTACAGGTGGGGAAAGCAGGGTGGGGAGGGCGGGAGGTTTCCGTGGTGAACCTCTGAGCTGAGAGAAGTGGAGGAGGCAGAGGAGCGAGCCCTGTGGACCAGAGGAGGGACCTGGCTCTCAGGCAAGGGCACTTGGCCCATCAAGGGCTGCAGAAGGCAGGGGCGCTGGGTGGGAGTGGCCAGCACCAAGTGATGGGGGAGGGAGAGAGAGAGAGGGAGAGAGAGAGGGGTAGGGCAGGCAGCGCCTGTCAGGTCCTGGTGCAGATTTGGGCTTTTATTCTTTTTTTTTTTTAAGATATATTTTTATTTATTTGAAGGTCAGAGTTACACAGAGAGAGAAGGAGAGGTAGAGAAACAGATAGACAGATAGACAAAGAAGGCCTCCATCCACTGGTTCACTCCCCTATTGGCCACAATGGCCAGAGCTGAGCCAATCTGAAGCCAGGAGCCAGGAGCTGTTTCCAGGTCTCCCACGCAGGTGCAGGGTCCCAAGCACTTGGACCACCTTCTACTGCTTTCCCAGGCCACAGCAGAGAGCCGGATCGGAAGTGGAGCTGCCGGGACTTGAACCGGTGCTCATATGTGATGCCGGCACTGCAGGTGGAGGCCTAGCCCACTATGCCACAGTGCCAGCCAGCCCCTGGGCAACTGTCAGGAGCCACGGTGAGCCGGGTGAGTGGCTCCGGGACACTGGAGTAGCTCATGACACAGATGGGGGGAGGGGGCTGAAAGGGCACAGCGTGTTCTCTCACAGTTCTGAGGCCAGAAGTCCTGACACAGGCGCAGTGGCCCAGGTGCCCCAGGAAGGCTCTGGGGGAGAAACCTGCCTTGCCTCCTTGGGCCTCTGATGGTTCCTCGGGAGCGCTTGACTTGGGACTGTCCTTCTCCGGTCTCCTACTCCATCTCCCGTCTTCACGGCCTTCTCTCCTGGGTCCCTGCGCCTGTGGCTCCATCTGCCTTTCTCTAACAAGGACATATGGCATTGGATCTAGGGCCCACCCTGAACCCAGCTGATCTCTTAAAAAAAAAAAAAAGATTTGTTTTATTCATTTGAAATGCAGAGAGAGAGAGAGAGAGAGAGAGAGAGAGAGAGAGATCTTCTATCCTCTGGTTCACTCCCCAGATGGCCTCAACAGCTTGGCTCAGACTGAAGCTAGGAGCCAGGATCTCCGTCTGATTCTTCCAAGTGGGTGGCGGGGCCCAAGCACTCAGGCCATCTTCCACTGCTTTCCCAGGTGCATTAGCAGGGAGCTGGATTGAAAGGGGAGCAACCAGGACTCGAACCAGCGCTCTAACATTAGAAGCCGGCATTGCAGGCAGTGGCATAACCCACTGCGCCATGATGCCAGCTACTGATCTCCTCTTGAAGTCCCTGATTATACCTGTGAACCCCTTTCACTAAATAAAGCCATCATCACAGATTCCTGGGCTTAGGGCTTGGGCATGCCTTTGGGGACCACAATCCAGCCCGCCACCATGGCTGAGTCAGGACGATAGCAATGATGGCTGAGAACGTACTGAAACATGCTTAGAGTCTGTTCTGAAGGCAGCATTAACAGTTTGAGTGGAGAGAATAAAAGGAGTCGGAGACAACTCCAGGGTGTTGGGCTGAGCAGCTGGAAGGATGGAATTGCCCCCTGCATGGCTGGAATAGCCTGGGAGGGCTGGGTAGACCAGAAGTCCAGTTTGAGCTGAGTTAGGCATTCAGGGGGAGATGTCCAGTGGGTGGATGGATACACTCCAGGTGAGAGCTCTAGACTAGAGATGGAAATCTTTGGGTTACCGGCGCATGGATGGTGCTGATAGCCAAGGAGCAGGATGAGACAGCCCCTGCAGTGTGTTGGGAAGAGCGAAGAGGGTCAGAGCCAGCGCGAAGATGGTGGTGACCCCTGCTTCCAAGCAGCCTGTGCTCCAAGGTGCGAGGTGAGTGCATAGAACAATGTGCAGAAGCATCGCACCTGCCAGTCACCCTTCTTTCCAAGCCAGCACCCAGGCCCGCAAGGGGGACGACCACTCTATGCATCCTCCACATGGGGGATAGCCGTATTTTTGTTCCATAGACTTCCTGTATTGGTTCTGTTGGACACCCGCGTATATGGGAGAGCAGCAGCAAGAATAGGAAGGTAAAGCTCACCGGGTCTTGGGAAATGCTTTACCTCTCCGGGAAGCACCTGGGGACCCCCAAGTTCGTCAGCACCGCAGCTGAGGCCTCCCAGTTTGGATTCTCCTTTCCAAACAGAAGGCCAGTCGAGCCTGCTTCTGCCTGTCTGAGCAGCCTTGCCAACTTCTGTCCATTTCGGCAGTGTTCAAGCCCCATTCTTATTTGCTGAAAGATGAGAACACAAATACATTGGCAGGTTGTCATGAAATATTTTCTCCTCAAATCCAATAGACTATGTGTGATTCAAATCTATTTCTACTCTTAAAAAGTTAAAATCAATGCTTCTATTTGTAGTGTGGCTGCTTTTATTGAGTTCGCCTTTACAAGGAAGAGGCTGGGGAGAGCTTCCTCTTTTCAGGAAGCTCGTATGTCTCCCCAGGTGGTGGGTGGGACCAAGCTCCCCGCATAGGCAGCAGGTGTCAGCATGAGCAAAGCCAAGGTCAAGAATGTCATAATTTTATGGAGTCCATTTAGTTGTTGCGGTCACTTGTCCAGCCAATCATGTATCATTGCAGATGAACTTATTATCAGTCACCCCTCACATGGGAGCAGAGCTCACACATATTCTACATATGTGCACAAAAGCATGACTATTACTCACAGCCCTCTTAGAACTAGCATCAAACTGGGATCAACCAAAAAGTCTGCTAATACGCCCATTTTTGGTGCCATCTATAAAAAGGGATACTCTTTGTCTTATGAAGGGTTGGGTCCATTTGTTTGCACAGAGGGAGCTACTTAAACAACCGAAATGTATATTCTCGTGATCCTGGAGGCTGGAAGTCTGAGCCCAAGACATCGGCAGGGTTGGAGTCTTCCGAGGCCTCTCTCCTGGGTTTGCAGAAGGCTGCCTTCTCACGGCGTTTCCCAAGGTTGTCTTCGTGTGTGCACGCTTGGTGTCTCCAGCTGGGTCCCACACTCCTCTTCTTGCAAGGACATTTGGATTGCAATCTGCCCTGGCAGGTTCATTGTCACCTAATTACCTCTTTCAAGGTCCTGACTGCATACACTCACATCTTAATCCTGAGGGTGAGGGTGAGGGCTTCGCCCTGTGGATTTGGGGGCAGGGAGAGACTCAATGCAGCCTGTAGCACTGGACTGGCTCCATATGCTCTGGCGTGGAAAAATTACCATGGCACCCTGCTGAGAGGAAGCAGCAGGTGGCAGGAGAGTAGGTGTAGAAGAACCCTCATGTGACATGACAAGTAAGACGTGAGACGGGCACTCAGCACAGTGGTCAGGAAGCCACCCTGTGATAGAGGGCCTGGGTTCAAGACCCAGCTCTCTTTCCAATTCCAGCTTCCTGCTCATGCAGACCCTGGGAGGTAGTCGGTGATGATCCAAGTGCGAGGGTCCCTGCCACCCCTATGGGAGAGACCTGCACTGAACTCAGATCTCCTGGTTTTGACCTGGCCTGGCCCCAGCTGTGGTGGGCATTTGGAAGATCTCTCTGTCTCTGGGTCTCTGCCTTTTGAAGTAATAATAATAGCACGTGTGTAGAAAAATATCAGCAAGGGCATATGCCAAGTAGTCACCATCAGCTCTCTTTGGAGAGTAGGTGTGGAGTGTAGAGAACTCTAGCTTTTATTTGGAAAGCGCCTGTGTCCATAGTTTGCATTTAAAAAATAACCACGCAATAATCTGTGATCTAATTTTCGCAAATCCGACTGGAGGAAAAGAGAAGGAGGCTCTCGCTCCCCGGGAAGGGCCACGGACCTTGCAGGCACCTCGGTATTTTCATTATCAACATCTCCGTATCAAGTGCCCACCTGTCAACGTCATTTGTCCCCCACCTCCACTGCTGATCGTTCTGAAAGCTACGTATCCTTGTGTTCACATTTTAGAGACGGACAGCTGGGGCTCAGGGAACCCAACAAGCAGCCTAAAGGCCCACAGCTCATAATGGACAGGGCTGGGTCCTGCAGGGACACCCATTGGGCCGTGGAGAGGGCACTTTGTTGGAAAAGCCCCCCTGGGTAACTGCTGCTGAGCCTTCTAGTGGTAGGGGGCTAACGGCGCCTCCTGGCAGAAGGGGCAGCCCCTCTTTGGCGTCACCAGGAGAAGATGGTCATTAGTTCTATAATGGGTTGTCTCTCCGGGTGCCCACTACTTGCCTGCCTCTGTAGTAAACACTCAGCGTCTGCTAAGAGATCCCGCCCAACACCCCCACGCACAGGTGAGAATACTGAGGCACAAAGCGCCCAGAGAAGGGAAAAAACCTATGGATGTGCAGCGCTGGCTTTGTGCAGGGCGCTCACAGCTCGGTGCCTTGCTGGCAATCACAGTAATGGGGAGGCGGGAAGAGCGTAAATCATGCAGTCTCCTTGATAATGGAAAAGGCTCCATGGATGACGTTGGCCAGATGGCAGTGGAAACAGATTCATCATTAAGTGATGATAATGGGCAGTGCAGCCAGGGACAGTGGCTGGCACAGGGTGTGTCCCCCCGGATAAGCAGGGCTCAGTCCCAGACCACAGGCAAAGGACAGCTGCTCGGGATGGACCCTGGGCAGGAACCCCACCGTCCTTGTGTTCCAGAGGCTGGGGCTACACCCAGAGGCGAGACAAAGATCCTAAACCAAGAAATAGAATCAATCTGGGAATTCGGATTTAGCTAGGGTGAAGGCTGGGGACCCTCCCTGCCATGGGGCAAAGCTGCAGGAGCAGGGGCTCTCGTAGTTGGTAGGAAGTGAAGATGAGGGAGCAGACAGGCGTAAGCTCCTCATAGGGGCTGAACACAGGCTGCTTCCCTTTCATTCTGAAGCTAAGGAGCGTCCACTAGTGCACTGGCCACTTGTGGGTTGCCTGGGACCACCGTTTTCACACGGTTTTCACACTGGCCTGCGTCTGATCAG
This sequence comes from Oryctolagus cuniculus, assembly GCF_964237555.1. NCBI lineage: Eukaryota > Metazoa > Chordata > Mammalia > Lagomorpha > Leporidae > Oryctolagus > Oryctolagus cuniculus. The sequence goes on along the minus strand of NC_091443.1, from coordinate 91,816,341 downwards.
GTTTCATCGGCGTACTGAATCGAGCTGGAGAGTTCACAGAAGGGGTGACCTTCAAAGCTGTGCACAAAAGCAACTGGGGAGAAATGGCCCAGACTCTCCAAGACGTGTGGGACCAAGAGGCATGAAGGCAAAGCTGGGCAGCGTCATGGACCAGGGCGACTTGGGACAGCCACACTTGCTTGGCCACAGATTCCAACCAAACTTCAAGCGCGTACGACACAGCTGCCAGAAAAGCTATTGGGCATTTAGTCTGCATTCCTGGAAACAGGAAGTGGAGGTCAAGGGCGGGCCCCATGGCCATTTCATTTCATCATGGTATTGGGCCCAGCTGGGGAATGCAACAGCCACAGTCAACCAGCAGCCGGAAGGTGGAATCCTGCCTGCAGGTGCCTCGTATTTGGTCCCTACAATGTCGCCATTACACAAAACCTGAGAGAAAAGCTGAGAGAAGTCAAAAGTTTTCCAGTAAAACCCCGGATTTCCAGCAGCGTTCGCAAAGGTAAGAAGGCCTGGCGCCACCCTGAGCAGCAGCCCCTGGCCGGGTCTGGGTGGCGTCTGCTCTTGCCCGCCAGCTGGCTGCGGTGCTCGTCACGCAGACATCCTGAGTGCCAGTCGCCTTTTCTCAGCGGATTTGCAGGGAAAACCTTCGCTGTAGGATGTCCCCATGAACAGTGGGGAAACGAAAGAGCAAGAAGGCTGTGCAATTTAAACATTTTTTTTGTTTTCTTTTTTAAAGATTTTTTTATTTATTTGGGAAGTAGACTTACAGAGAGAGGGAGAGGCAGGGAGAACAGTCTTCCTTCCACTGGTTCACTCCCCAAATGGCCACAATGGCTGGAGCTGTGCCGATCCAAAGCCAGGAGTCCAGTGATTCTTCCCAGTCTCCCATGAAGGTGCAGGGGCCCAAGGACTTGGGCCATTTTCTGCTGCTTTCCAAGACCATAGCAGAGAGCTGGATAGGAAGTGGAGCAGCCAGGACTTGAACCGACACCCATATGGGATGCTGGAGCCACAGGAGGAGGATTAACTTACTGTACCATGGCACCAGCTCCAAAAAATTTTCATAAAAAATTTTATTTATTTTTTTAAAGATTTATTTATTTATTTAAGAGGTAGGGTTACAGACAGTGATAGGGAGAGACAGAGAAAAAGGTTTTCCATCAGCTGGTTTACTCCCCAGATAGCCGCAACAGCCAGAGCTATGCCGATCCGAAGCCAGGAGCCAGGAGCTTCTTCCAGGTCTCCCACATGGGTGCAGTGGCCCAAGGACTTGGGCCATCTTCCACTGCTTTCCCTGGCCATTAGCAGGAAGCTGGATCGGAAGTGGAGCAGCCAGGATTCGAACTGGTACCCATATGGGATGCTGGCATCATTGCAGGCAGCGGCTTTACCCACTACACCACAGCACCGGTCCCAGGCTGTGCAATTTTACTGTACCTGGCCTGCTCTGTTTATTTTCATCCCTAGTCTGGGGCTTGTGGAAATTTGAGTTTTCAGCCCCTGAGCACAGCGCGCATAGAGGAAGAAGCATGGCACGCAGGAAGTTCTGACGGGAAGGGTTAGAGTGGCTGTCGATGGTAGCCAGGCAGAGAACGAAGGCTCAGAGGGTGCATGACTGGGAGAGCCGTCCCAGGGCAGGTGCACAGACCGAGATGAAGAGGGGTCTACACAGCCGACTGGAGCTTACTCTGAGGGTGAGTCTGCACAACCAAGCCTTCTAGTTGGGAGTGGATTGTCTGGAGCAGGGGAGAGCGAGAAGAGGCGAGGCAGAGGTTGTTAGGAGGAGGGGACCCAGAGCCTGGAATTCTGAGCCCCCCGTTTATTCGCTGCGGCTTTAACCAAGTTCCTTACCTCGATGTCTGTAAATTGGGCACTAAAATCATTCCATCTTCTATGAACGTGGTGAGGGTAAGACGACAGAGAACAAGGAAATTATTCTGCCTAACACTTGGCAGGCAGTAAACACTCAACAAATGTTCGCTATTATTATTTGCAATTGGGTGAAAGGTTGGGTAATTTATCTCTCCGAGCATTGCCAAGTCCACGTTCTGTGATTTTTATGTCTCATTCATCTCCATTCCCTCCCTCCAAGAAGTTGCTGAAGAGAAAAGGGAAATGAGCAAATTTCCATCTCATTTTCTTTTACTGCCTCTCTCCCACTTGTGCCGTGGCTCCGCGGCCCCACGGCCCTGTGAGGTGGCCACAGGCTAACTCTTGGAACTGCAGGCTTTATTTTTAGCTCCTGCAGTAGCCTCTTGTCTTGGACCGCGACTTGCATCCTGCAAGTCAGCTGAGGTTTGCAGAATGGGCGCTGATGTCTGCTCATCAGCATGGCTTCCCACTGGAAGAAGGCGGCCCTGAGACCTTCCATCAGGAGTGAGAAACCTCAATGGCCTCAACCAAGTTCAAGATCCATCAGATCCTGACAAACGGAAGCTGGAAGCAGACAGACCACCAGGGAATACAGATTTGTTAAACGGAGCCAAAGGCCTCTTCCTTCTCCGAGCGTGGCTGGGCGTGTGCTGGCTGTGTGCATGGCTGGACGGGTGGGTTTATGGCTACATTTGCTAGAGCAAGGATACGTTGCGAGAGAAGAATGTGGATTTGTTCTTACAGCAGACCTGGCAAAGTATATGCCTACTACTTCTTCCTCCTTCCGGCCCTGTTTTGTTCACGACATCAGTGTGCCCGGTCCATCAGACTTCCTCAGTCCGCTTTGCTTCTGGCTGATGCAGTCCAGTCAGACTTCTTATCCCAGGAGAATAACCAGCCTCTCCCTCGCTTGTGTCACTGTTCATTAGACGGCCTGCTGCTTCCAGCCCAACAGGATGCAGTCTGATTCGTGGGCCAGTTACTTCCCAGGTGTTCCCATTCATTGTCACTGCCTTACAAGCTGCTCCAAAACGTAGAGGCTTAAAACAATCATTTTATTATTTTGCAAGCTTCTGTGGGTTGACTAGGCCTCAGCCACACGGTTCCTCCGCTGGCCTCTCTGGGGTGTCTCGTGGGGCTGTAGTGCTCAAGTCCAAGACGGCTTTCCTCCCGTGCCTGGCACCTTGGCAGTGAGAGCTGAGAGGCTGGGACCTCTTCTCCCGCACATTCTGTCATTGTCACCCATTTGACATGGCAGCCGGAACCCCAAGAGCATATTCCGGTGGGCGAGCAGTTAGCAAGCCTCTGCCGTGTCGCCAGTCGCTGTGGGAAGGGCCTCTGCAGGCCACCACACGGTCAGCAGTCCACCGTCCCAGGGCTGCCCAGAGCACAGGAGTGGGCCAACCCCCGAGCGCCCTCCAGATCGTGTGGGCTTCTCTACAATGTCTCTGTCTTCATTCCATTTTCCCCGCCCCAAAACTCCTCGCCTTCCCTCCCCTTTAAAAAGGGACTGGTGTTGTGTGCCATTTGAGGGTTTGAGTCCCGGCTGCTCTGCTTCCAGCTCCCTGCTAATGCGCCTGGGAAGGCAGCAGAAGATGGCCCCAAGGGCTTGGGCCCCTGCCACCCATGTGGAACTCCTGGATGCAATTCCTGACTCCTGCTTCAGCCTGGTCCAGACTTAGCTGTTTGCAGCCATGTGGGGAGTGAACCAGCGGATGGAAAATCTCTTTCTCTGTCTCGCACGCCCTGCCCCCTACCCCTGTTGCTTTGCCTTTCAAATAAATAAAGAAATCTTTCAAAAAATTATTAAAAAGAAGTAAAATTTGCTGGTCTGTTCCAAGTTCCTATAAAAGCATCCCAAGGAATTAGGATCTGGAAATTAGGATCTGAGCCTTCTAAACTAGTGTCAGAAACTGGTAGTCTGGGGCCGGCACTGTGATGCGGTAGGCTAAGCCTCTGTCTGTAGTGCTGTCATCCCACATGGGCGCCAGTTCAAGTACCAGCTGCTCTACTTTCCATCCAGCTCCCTGCTAATAGCCTGGGAAAGCAATGGAAGATGGCCCAGGTCCTTGGGTCCCTGCACCTGCATGGGAGACCAGGAAGAAGCTCCTGGCTCCTGGCTTCTGATCACCCAGCTCTAGCCATCGTGGCCATTTGGGGAGTGAACCAGCAGAAGGAAGATCTTTCTCTCTCTGTCCCTCTCAGTGTCTGTAACTCTGCCTCTCAAATAAATAAAAACATCTTTAGAAAAAGAAACTGGTAGTCTATAGCCATACTTGATTAGAGGACAGTTTTTGAAAATTGGGAAATCTAATCTTAGAATCTTCAATATTACAAGATTTCTTTGAATAGTTGAAAGGGTGTTTGGCCCTGGGCCACATTCTCCCATGGCAACGACTGGCAAGATCTGAGCCGGGCCGGCCCTCTTCGAGGGCCCAGGGCTGTGGAGTGCAGCACAGTCCCCGCCACTCCATCATGTCACCTTCAGATCGGAGCCACAGGTTCTCCGGGTGGTCTCAGGTGTCTGCGCCACTCACGTCTGTCGTCCGCCTGCTCAGAAGGCTTTTCTGTTCCAATTCCTGCTTTGCACTACTCGGAATGTTCTCCCTTTCACCGCGTCCCTCACCCACAATTTATCTCCTCTCCCTAAGAAGCGCCTTTGTCATTTTCCACTGCCATAATTCCACCCTTGTGCCTTATCTAAAGCCTTTCTCGGAGGGAGGCCAGCTCATCAAACAATGCTGAGCCCCATTGTTTAAGCAGTGCCTGAAATCCCACCTCCTTTTAAAATCCTGGCTTGACCTCATAAAGGAAGAGCGGCAGTGGATTCGCGTGCATTTCGCTGTGTTTAAATCCAGGGCCCCCAGATTCCACTCCTTCAGAACGGCTCAGGACAAAGCCTGAAGGCAGATGCCACTGTTTCTGGCATTCCTAAGGAGAGAGCTAGATGCTCAGGACACAAGGACAGGGTCTTCCTGGGGAGCAACATCCTAGCAGGTGCAGACTGAGGAAGCCCAACTGGGTCCACCCCCAAGAGGTAAAGTCTGCGCCACATCTGGAGACTCACTGAGGACCTGGCTTCTCAAGGTGTGGGCCTGCGAGCAGCGCCCCCTACAGGCCTGGTAGAAATGCCAAGCCTTGGGTCCTCCCCCCACCTAAGGAATCAGAAACCTGGGGGTGGGGGGACCGAGGGCCCAGAGACCTGCATTTTCACAGGCCCTCCAGGGGTTCCATGCACGCGCCCATGTGAGAACCACTGACTTGGAGCCACCCCATGTCACTGGGCCTGCTAAGCGGAGTTCAGCAGACCCCTCCCCGGGGGGCAGCAGTTTCTGCTATCAGTTTTACATTTGTAAATGTTCTTTGCAGTCTGCAGGTTGGTGGCCCCTAAAGTGGCTCAGCGGTGGCAGCAGCACTTGAGGGGGGTGAAGTCAGCCTCCCTCCCAGCTCCCACCAAGCAGGTGTGGCCACGCGTCTGGGACTTGCATCTCTAAACAGCTTCACAGCTGAGGCTGGCGCGCAGTCACGTTTGGAAACCATTTGTGGAAAGCATCCGCTAATAGGTTTGCTAGCCTGTCAGTTCTGCTGGGTTGGAGGGCCACAGGGCACCTGTCCACACACCGCCCCACGCCCACTGGCCCAGTGCAGCTTCCCCCGCCCAGCCTCCCCTACCCAAGTGCCCACATGGCCAGACTCTTTGGTCGGCCTGCTCTCTGGGGCTTTCTTGTAATGGCTTCTGACCCACAATATGCTCTCTGCTTGGCCACAGGGGATTGTTTGCAGACCTTCTGGAGGGTTAATAAATAAATGATGGGCTTCTTGCTGGCCGCAGGAAGCCATCTCAAGGTCAATGATATTGCAAAGCCGGCCTTTCCAGGCTTGCAAAGACGAAACAGTCATCAGCTCCCACTAACCACATCCCCTCTTTTCTGAAACTTTGAAGCTCCGCTGTGGCAAACAGGAGTGCAATTAAGCCTCGATCAAATTTTAATAGTGGGAATTATGCACTCTGCAACCAGCCTACAATTAGCCGTTGCTATGCTACGGGCAGAGCCTAATCACGATAATGAGGCAAACAAAGGGAGGGAATTAATCAGGGCTATAAGGTTAGCACGCAGCCGCTTCCATCTCAGAGCCCTGATTTCTGAGACCCAGCAGCTGGGCCCCTGGGAAATCTCAGCGCCGGGCGAGTTTAGACGAATGAGCTGATGCGTGTACGGGGTGTGTGCGTGTGTGTGTGTGTGTGTGTGTGATCTGAGTCAGGAGGGCTGTGTGCATCTTGTTCTCACCACCGGCACGAGCAGGAGTTTGCTTAAACAAATGAGGATGCCCCTGTTCTGCGTGGGAAGCCGTGCTGGACTGTGCAAGAGAGACTCTGCTCTACAAGACACGGACCCTGCGGCCTAGAACTTCGCTATTGAGTGTGGTCCTTGGCCCACTGGGAAGCTTGTTAGATGTGCAGAACGCCAGGCCCGCCCTGGACCTACCGAATCCCATTAGACTTTATCCAGAGCCCCAGGAGACTCTGAGGTGGCGATGGCTGCCCCAGCAGGTAATCAGGCTAGAAATAACAACTGTTGTATCTACTTCTGATAATTGTTAGCTCTGCCGCGTTCTGTGTGAGGCTTCATGGTGCTCTCATTTAATCCTCATCACAACCCTGCTACGAGATGAGAGCAGGTTAAAGGTCAGAGATGACAACAAACGTATGCAAGGTGGCTGAACTAGTAAAATTATAATCCCAGAATTTCCTGATTCCAAAGCCTAGATTCTTCTTTTTTTTTTTTTTTAAAAAAAAGATGTATTTATGTATTTGAAAGTCAAAGTTACACAGAGAGAGAGGAGAGGCAGAGAGAGAGAGAGAGTGGCCTTCCATCTGCTGGTTCACTCCCCAACTGGCTGCTATGGCTGGAGCTGCACCCATCTGAAGCCAGGAGCCAGGAGCTTCTTCCAGGTCTCCCACGTGGGTGCAGGGGCCCAAGGACTTCAGTCATCTTGTACTGCTTTCGCAGGCCATAGCAGAGAGATTGGAAGTGGAGCAGGTGGGACTTGAACTGGTGCCCGTATGGGATGCTGGCACTGCAGGCGGCGGCTTTACCGCTACACCACAGCGCCGGCCCCCAAAGCCTAGATTTTTAACTACTGCTCCAGAGTGACTCCAGCACCTTATAGCTCCAGGGTGAATAAAGACAGCCACAGCTCAGGGCAGTGTGTGGTAAAAGGTCATAAGCGAGTTTACCATACCGAATAGTTAGGAGCTTGGGTTGATCAGCAGTGGAGGGGGAGTGTTGAGCTGGAATTTGACTTTTAAGTGGGAGCGATCCAGGTACGGTGCTGGGAGGGCGTTCTTGATGCAAGGGTCGGCATAAGCAAGGGAGTTTGAAAGCAGGCAGGATGGAGAGGATTCACACAGAGTACCTGAGCCAGGGCTGTGCCATGGTCAGACCAAGCTCTAGAAAGATCTATGCTGACCACAGTGAGCTGCGTGGAGAAAAGCTGGATGCTAGGCCGGCGCCGTGGCTCACTAGGCTAATCCTCCACCTAGCGGCGCCGGCACACCGGGTTCTAGTCCCAGTCGGGGCACCGGATTCTGTCCCGGTTGCCCCTCTTCCAGGCCAGCCCTCTGCTGTGGCCCGGGAGTGCAGTGGAGGATGGCCCAGGTGCTTAGGCCCTGCACCCCATGGGAGACCAGGAAAAGCACCTGGCTCCTGGCTCCTGCCATCGGATCAGCGCGGTGCGCCAGCCGCGGCGGCCATTGGAGGGTGAACCAACGGCAAAGGAAGACCTTTCTCTCTGTCTCTCTTTCTCACTGTCCACTCTGCCTGTCAAAAAAAAAAAAAAAAAAAAAAAAAAAAAAAAAAAAAAGCTGGATGCTCAAGACACTGTGGGGCTAGTGAGATCAGAGAGAGGTGCCATGAGACTCTGCGTGGAGGCTGGGCTCGGGGCCTGCTGGAGACTCAGGTCAGGCAACAGAGGGGTCAGAGCCTCCATCTCCAGGCTACAGCCTGGGGGACTGCGAGGATGCTGGTTTGGGAGTGGCACGGTGCTGTGCTTTGTGGTGCTCTTCATTTGCTGCACCTTGCAGCCTCTCACCAGCCTCAGCGCTCAGTAAGAAAAGTCTGTTGAGGGGTGCAGAAGCCAACAACAATGACAGCAAATCTTGACCAACGCCATGGGCCATGTGCCTGTCCTTCTGCCCTTTTGCTCCTCACCACAGCCTCCCAGAGTCTCGTCACCACGGGGCTTCCAAACCAGCCTGTCCGTTATGGTTGCCTGGGGAGTTTCTTTTTCTTTTTATAACCTAAGCTAATGTTTTAAATTTATTTGAGAGGTAAAGTTACAGAGGGGGGTGGGGAGAGACAGACAGAAAGGTCTTCCATCCTCTGGTTCACCCCCCAAATGGCCACAGCAGCCAGAACTAGGCTGATCCAAAGCCAGGAGCCAGGAGCTTCTTCCGGGTCTCCCATGTGGGTGCAGGGGCCCAAGGACTTGGGCCATCTTCCACTGCTTTCCCAGGCCATAGCAGAGAGCTGGATCAGAAGTGGAGTAGCCAGGAGTTGAACCAGAGCCCACATGGGATGCCGGCACTGCAGGTGGTGGCTTACCCACTATGCCACATTGCTGGCCCCACCTAAGCTATTTTTTAGAAAGCTTTTATTTAATAAATATAAATTTTATAGGTACAGCTTTTGGAATATTTCCCCCATGCCCACCCTCCCACCCCCATTCCGGTCCCCCTTCCTACTCCCTCTCCCATCCCATTCTTCATTAAGATTCATTTTAAATTATCTTTATATATAGAAGACCAATATACTAATTAAAGATTTCAACAGTTTGCACCCACACAGATACACAAAGTACAAAGTACTGTTGGAAGACAAGTTTTACCATTAATTCTCATAGTACAACACATTACACAGAGGTCCTACATGGGGAACAGGTGCACAGTGACTCCTGTTGTTGATTTAACAATTGACACTCTTATTTATGATGTTAGTGATCACCCGAGGTTCTGGTCATGAGCTGCCAAGGCTATGGAAGCCTCTTGAGTTCACAAACCCTAACAAGACAAGGCCATAGTCAAAGTGGAAGTTCTCTCCTCCCTTCAGAGAAAGGTACCTCCTTCTTTGATGGCCTGTTCTTTCCACTGGAATCTCACAGAGATCTTTCAGATAGGCCATTTTTTATCACAATATCTTGGCTTGCCATGCCTGAAATGCTAAGCTATTTTTTTTTAAAAAAATATCTATTTATTTATTTGAAAGAGTGACACAGAGTGAGAGAGACAAGGAGACAGAGAGACAGAGATGTTTCATCTGCTGGTTTGCTCCTCAAATGGCCACAACAGCCAGGGCTGTGCCAGGCTGAATCCAGGAGCCACGAATTCCATCTGGATCTCCCATGTGGGTGGCAGAGGCCCAAGCGCTTTCCATCATCTGCTGCCTGCCAGGTGCATTAGCAGGAAGCTGCATCGGAAGTAGCGTAGCTGGGATTTGAACCGGTGCTCTGATATGGGATGTGGCTTAACCTGCTGCTTAACCACATGCCTTACTAGCGATTTTTTTCTTTAAATACCAGTGCCTGGGACCCATATCCCAAAAGATGTGCACTCTATTAGTGAATTGAGGGAGGGTCCCAGTTCAAAGCCCTAACGATCTCAGCTGAATCTTGGTGGTACCCCCGTTGTGTCCATGCGCTTTAACCACAGACCACCAGGAACACAAACATCGTCAAGCAAATTGGGATCCTGACTCACTGCCGGAAGGGAGTGTGTACACACCCAGGGAACCGTGGGGGTGTTCGTTGCACCAGATCACGCTAGGCAGAACCACTGTTAGAATCTGGGATGACTTGGGGGAGGGTCTGGGGAAGTGAAGGTTGCTCTGGGTGGGACGTTGGCAGAAAGCAGGGACAATTCTCTGCCGGTCTCAACCAGTCTCACCCGCAGGGAGGAGAGACCGGAACGAAGACTGGTGTTGGCAAAGCAGTGGCAGCTGCTGGTCTTGGCCAAGAGAGATGCCTGATGTTGGGTGGGAGGCAGAGTGGCCTGGCTTTCCTCTGTGCTGATGCAATTATGAGGAGGTCTTGCTCTGTTTCACCGGATCTTGGTTTCAGAGTCTGCGGTTGGTGTTCTGTGGAACGCTTTGCATCCAGTAGGAGAATGGCCTGGCGGGGAGGGGGCAGGCCAGCCCCCCAGTGTCAAGAGCAACTCTTTCCCCTTTCTCATTGCCTGTACCCTGGGCCATGCCCTAGCCCTTCCCGTCCCAAGGGCCAGAGAAGACAGAACACAGAGCTAAGGAGAGTGAAAGGGAGAAGCCAAGGCCAAGGCCAAGGCCGGTGCACAGTAAACCTTGCGAGTTCTGCGTCCCTGCTGTGAACAGAGGCGGCTCTCCGTGGAATCTGGCTAGCTGGGGAGGGAGGGGATGAATGCAAGCCGTTTGCTAACTTTTCCCAGGCACGGGCCCCTCCCTCGTGCGTCAGAGGCGACCTTGCCACTGCCACCCCCCTCGGAGCAAGATCTCCTCCCACCATCTGTTTGGCATCGGGCAATGGGTGGTGCTCAGCCTGGCGTGAAGGGGAGGAGGGTGGGTGGGGAGGGGACTTCAGGGCCCAGGTCCGCAGCTTCTGTGTGTGTGTGTGTGTGTGTGCGCGCGCGCACGTGTGTGCATGCTCGCTCTATCCAGCTTAGAGACATCTCGTGACTCTGTGCCTGCCATGGGTTGTGTGGGGTGCCGAGGACTCTGGTTGAATCTGGGGATCCTGACCCCAGGATGGGTGTGTCCTGTGGCTGCCCCACCTCCACCCCAGCTTATCTGCAGGCGGAAGCCACGTGCCTAGCCCATAGCCCTCCCACCTGGCTCCAGGCACTGACACTGGGAGGCACTGTGCCATTCCTCCTCTCGGGGGTGGACGCATGAAACTCTGACCATCTGAGGGCCTTGGGGGGCAGCAGGCTCTGGGCAGGGCACCAAACAGGCCCTATCTCTGCGCCTTTCCTTTTCTGGCTGAGGTTTTCACAGTTCCTGGAATGCCTGTGGCTCTCCTGCCCCGTTCAACCTTGGAGACTCAAATGCAAATACCCGCCAGCCCCTGCTGCCTCCTCCCAGATCCCCCAGGGAGGCCCTTGCTCCTGCAGCTCCGGAAAGCTCCCCTCGTGGTGTTATTGCTATGTGCTCCTTATCCCAGTGTGTCTCCCACTGGACAGGAAGCCGCTTTATTTATTGTCTGGTCCTCAGCCCCTGGAGCTTGGCCAGACTCAGAGTAGACATTTGGCAAACGCTCGGGCAGGGAGGACTGTGTGGCCAGGCCCGTCCTAGGGGTTATGGGAGTAGCAGGAGAAGACACAGCGCCCCCCTGGCAGCTCAGTGTGGGCCTGGCTGGAGGCTGTCAGAGACTGCAGCTGGTCTCACATCCAGGCCACACCGCAGCTGGTCGCCCCTGCCCTTTCTCTTCCTATCTTATGGGAGCTGTAAGGGTCAGGAGCAAATGAGCTGGACTGTGGATATTTTCAACTCCAGAAGAATGTAGGCCGCAGAAAATAACAGGTGTCCCAGTGTGTCAGCCAGCTTTTTGTGACTTTAACTCAAATACCTGAGAGCAGCTTCTACAGCAGGGGGAGGGGGAGTGAGGGAAAGGTTTATTCTGGTTTGCAGTTAGAGGTTCCCCCCATTCAGGGTCAAGCAACCTCTGTAGTCTGGCATCTGGTGGGGAGGCTGACGGTGGTAGAGCGTGTGTGGCAGAACCGTCACACGGTGAGCCGGGAAGCCAAGATGTGGAGGTGTGGAGGGGTCCCTGGAGTTCATGTGTGGAACAGAAGCGAGTGCTGCGTATCTCTCTCCTTCCTGGCTCGCCACACGCACCATTCACTGCCAGCCTCCCCATGGCCGGACACGTGGGGCTGCCAGATCCAGCTCTGAGCTGAAATACGTCTCCTTCCTTCCTAAGCTGCTCCAATCCAGCATTTAGGTATAAATAGGTGTGTGTGTGTGTGTGTGTGTGTGTGTGTGTTTATAAAGTTGGGGAAAAGAAAACCTGGCTTATCCGACTCATGTTAGCCTAGGGTGGTCTCTGAGGAAGGGGTCGCGGGCAGATGTTCTTCTCAGTTCACACAGTTTTTTTGTTTTGTTTTGTGTTTGTTTTTTGACAGGCAGAGTGGATAATGAGAGAGAGAGACAGAGAGAAAGGTCTTCCTTTACCATTGGTTCACCCTCCCTCCAATGGCCGCTGCAGCTGGTGTGCTGCGGCCAGCTTATCGCGCTGATCCGAAGCTGGGAGCCAGGTGCTTCTCCTGGTCTCCCATGTGGGTGCAGGGCCCAAGCACCTGGGCCATCCTCCACTGCACTCCTGGGCCACAGCAGAGAGCTGGCCTGGAAGAGGGGCAACCGGGACAGAATCTGGCACCCTGACCAGGACTAGAACCCGGTGTGCCGGCGCCGCAAGGTGGAGGATTAGCCTATTGAGCCACGGCGCCGGCTCAGTTCACACAGTTTTAACCACCGATTTCTTTGTGTTCCACTGAAGCCACAGAGCAACAAAAAGAAAAGCAAGGAACACGAGCAGAGTTCCCAGCGAAATAAAGGCAGGGAATTGGGGGATAGGAAACGCGTTGCTCACCCCGTGAGCTCCCCAGGCAAAAGCAGAGCGATTTGAGCAGCGTGGGTGTGGCAGAGCCCCTGGGCAGGCACAGGCTGGGTCTCCCGGCCCCTTCCTGGGCCCCTGCAGGGGCACCAAGCCAGAGGCGTTCAGACGGAGCTGAGCCTCTTTGGAAAATTCCAGTGGTGCTGCAGGTGCATGAGCCACGTGCCCCTTGAAACTGGTGAGGGGCTGGAAGGGAACACAGAGAGGCAATTAACGCAGCAGGGTTTTCTCTGCTCACTTTATGTTTCGGCACCCGGGAAGCCACCAGCTGCAGAGCGCTAGCTCGCGGCCATGTCGTAAACCCCAGAGAGTCTGCTTTGCAGAAGTTCAGAGATGCAGCCAGCCGAGGAGAGGGAAGAACATCTGAGGTGTCCCCTGAGTCCACCCTCCCGGGGTGCCAAGGGCGCAGGGGCCAGGAGCTGGGCAGTCCTGACTCAGAGACCTCTCAGCAGAGGGGAGTGGTTCTTTCTGAAGCCCCATGGGCCAGGGTTCAGATGTCAGCGTCGTCCCCTGCTAATTCTGTTGTCTTAGATCAAGCATTCACACTCCTCTGATTCCATCCCCTACAGCAAAAAGATCCTGGCCCCTGTGGGAGGTGGGTGGGAAAGGAGGGAACACATGGTCTGGGGGTCTTGGAGGTGCCCAAGAGTGGAAGGTCCCCTCCTGCACCTGCACCCCCTCACGGGCACCCACCCTCCCACACGCTCCCAGACAACACACCCAGAAACCCTAGCTCCCCATCAAAACTCCTCACCCAGGATTTCACCTGCATCTAAACACTCTGAGTGTGCCCTTGGCCTTGAAGAGGCACTTGGCTGCAAGTGGTGGGGTTAACACGGTCCAAATATTGATGGTCCTGGGTGCCTAGCAGAACGTCTGCCACTTTGGCCCACGGAGCATCCATCCGGCAGCAAGTTGTGGTCAATGGGAGTTTCTCCTTCCCCACCACGACTTGATCGACTCTGCTCGCCTCTCCGCCCAGACTTCAGCCTCCCAAGGTTTCAGCTTCGAGTGATTCATCTCGAAGTCCACCCCCACAGGCCCCATGTCTGCTGCTTAATGGGAGAAGGGGGTGCTGGAGGCCCCAGTGCCTTAATTGCACTTGTTAATGGGCAGGTGCAATTATCTGTGCCACACTCCCGCACACTGCCAGGCAGGCAGAGATGATTAAACGGGCCCTAAAACTCCAGCTCTCTGTGGCCCTCTTCACTAATTGAGCAGTGGAGGAAGCCACATTGAGCTTCCCCGCTCTTCCCTCTAAGTTAACTCCTGGCTCCCACGTCCTCCTTGGAGGAGTTTGCCGGCCACATGTCTCCGAGCGTTCGGTTCCAAGATCATCCGTCACCTGTCACTCAGGCCCAGGGCTCAGCCAGTGGGTCTATCCATCACTCACGGTCTGGGAGTGGACTCGGTCCTATGGTCACACCTCACTCAACTGAGAGATGGCATGATGGTGTCCCCCTGTCCTCTGAGCCTTTGCCACCTGTGCTTGGTCCCTGTCCAGATGCCCACAGCCGCCTTCCACTGCTTGCTGCTCCCTGCTCTCTGGTTTGGTGTGCGTGCTCCACCTGAAAGCCAGGGTGATCGGCTAGAAATGCAAATGGGCTCAAGCACTAATATTACCCCCCATTGCTTATCCTGAATGAAATGCAAGCTCTGCACCACCACCTGTAAGTGCTGGCGACCTGGCACCTGGCACCTCCATCTTTCACCTGTGTCCCTCTGGTCCTTGCTGCCTGAGCTCCAGCCACACGGTCTTCTCTGCCAGTTCCCCAAACACAGTGCATTCTTTCCAGCCTCAGGGCCTTTGTCCGTGCTCTCTGCTCTGCTGGGGAGAGTTGGCCTGCACATGGGCATGGTCAGCGCCTTCTCAGCTTTCAGGTGCTCGAGGGGGGCCGTCTGCCCGTGCCTGCGTGGCTTCTGTGGTTTCTCACTGCTTGGCTCTGATTTTTTCACCCTTGCTTCCTTTAAGGTGTGTGTCCCATGTCTTCCTTTTTAGTTCTGTTCTTTCATTATGGATTTTTGTCATTGTTTCTGCCTCACCAGCTGTGAGCTCCGTGAGCCCTACAGAGTTCCTGCCGCAGTGACTGGAGCTTCCTCATGCGCTCGGCACAGGTTCATTGAGCACCTACTATGTGCCAGGTCCTCTTTCGGGCACTGGGGAGACAGCAGGGAGCCAAGTAGGAGGAAGTCCCTGCGCGCCTCCATTTGTCACTCTAAGGAAGACAGGAGGGGTAGGCAAGGAACAGCTGACAGAACGAGGAAGTCCTAGAGAATGCTCCAGGGGAACCAGGGCTCAGCCTGCCACCCAAGGCAGTGCTGCGGAATTCTCTGTGATCCTTGCGACTTAGCTACTGGACAAGAGAAAAGGAGTGTCTGTGTGTGTGTGTGTGCGTGTGCATGTATGATGGTGTATGTGCACATGCACGGGTATGTGTGTGCATGTGTGAGAGATCGCGTGTGTGCATGCGTGCACACGTGTGTCTATGACAGTGTGTGATGCATAGGTGTGTGTGTGTGTGAGAGAGTGTGGGGGTGCATATATGTGCGTATGTGTATGACAGTGTGTACATGCACAGGTATGCATGTGCATGTGTGCACACGTGTGTCTATGACAGTGTGTGATGCATAGGTGTGTGTGTGAGAGAGAGACAGAGACAGTGTGTGTGTGCACGCATGCACACTAGTGTGTTGAGACACAGAAGGTCAGTTGCCAGCCTGGATAACATTGAGCCCAGGATACATTTTGTTTCTGTGGAAACAGACCCAGTTTCCAGCTTCCCTCTAGCTGGGGCCTCTGGAGTGGACCTTATTCCTCCCTGTAGCTCCCACTTCCGGGTTCCTTGAGTCTCCTTTCCCTCTCTCCACAGGAACTCACTGTCCTTCGACCTATTGCAGTGCCGTGTGGGCAGCTGAGCTGGGAGGTTGGCCTCCCAAGCATGCCCTCTCCTTTCTTCCAGGAACAGCACCTGATTTTTCTCAGGGGGGCCGCCCCTAGCCCACTGGCTAGATGCTTGGTAGGACTGCCAGTCGCAGCAGGAGCCATCTCTCAGCCAGCAGGTGGCACAGGGCCCAGGCCCTCCTCCTGGAACCTGAACTCTAGATGGAGAAGCAGAGAGATTTAAAAAAGGAGGTTGCACATTGTGAGGGCACAAGGGTCCCTTCACTCCTGGCACTCAGGCCCGCCTGCCTCGCTGCGTCCTGTCCCCTCCAGCCACGCCTTTGCCATGTTATTTTCTCCTGGTGCTTTGCAACTGCTTGTCCATCTACGGCAGTGGGAGCTGGTCCCAGTTGCTCAGAACCTGACACCCTGACACTGGAGCTGGGGTCCAAGCAGCTCTCCTGTTTGCTAGGGGGTGACCTTGGGCTAGGTGGGTGACAATGGGCTAGCTGGGTGACCTTGGTGGCATGTCTTTGGACCTCCATTTTCTTGTCAGTGAAATGAAGAGAATAATAGCAATTTCCTCAAAAGACGCAAAGCCTGGCTGTCCCGCCCTCTCCGCTCCCCTCCCTTCCCTTCCCTTCCCTTCCCTTCCCTTCGGGGGAGATGTGGAGGAGACGCAGGGAAAGCAGGTGCCCACAGAGGTTGCCATGGGAACCCCAGCCACATGTGCAGCATCCCTGGGGGTGCCTGACTGCAGTGACGCTGCCTTTTGGAGCAAAACAGCTCAGCTGTCCCCGTCCCCTCGGGTCCCAGCTGGGCTCGGGCCACAGAATGCCAAACAGGGCCGCTGTTGAGCTCTGGGGGGTGGGGGGCAGACCTGGACGGTGTTCTGTGCGCTCCATAGCCAGGCACAGAAAGGCTGCTGGGGGCAGAATTCTCAGCCTGGAGTGAGCCTTGGGAAGCCACTTAGTGAATCAGTCCTCCGGCGAGCTGGTTCAGAGAGAGCTCAGCCCTGAACTGGGCAGGCGGTGGGAGGCAGAGAACCAGAGACCACGGGGGAGGGGCTGCAGTGGACATTAGAATGGAAGTTAAGAGCCTCGCCACGGCCCTCACGGGTGGAGTGCCCACCTCCTGCCAGCCCCTCTGCTGAGTTCTCCCCTGCCGTCCAGACAGGGGACTCCACCAGAGAGACGGGACCGGGGCTGAGCCTGGACAAGTGACCGTGCGTGTGGCCTGAGTCTTCCCTGGCTGGGCAGGGGCACCCGCGTGAGCACTCCCTCTGTTCCCTCACACCCAGACAGCTGTGGAGCACCCAGCACGCTTTGGGCTCTGCACCCACAGTGCTTGGAGCTGAGCTGGAGAAGCCAAGGAGTTATGCAGGGGACGGTGATAGCGGCCAGGGCCCAGTAGCACTGTCATCAGCAAAGCCTTGGAAGTCAGCGTGAAGGGGGGTGGGGGGAGAAGCAGGCTCCTCTGGGCCTTGAGCGGCAGTTCCACAAAAGCACCGATGGGGGGCGCTGCACATGGTGAGTGCAGCGAGAGCAACAGCATCAGGCCTCAGGGAGGCGGTCTTCATCCCGGAGGCCCTCAGCTGGGACGCCAAGGCAGGGCGTTCTGTTCAGATCTGCTCTGGCACGTGGCATGGACTGAATAGGGTGGAACTCCAGCCAGGAGACTGTCGCTGATGTCCCCTGGTCCTGATGGGGTTAAAGGGACCAAGGCAGCAACAGGGGCAGAGAGGAGGGACAATGAGCAGGGTCACTTAAAAGATGGACTGAGAAGGCCATCGGGTGTGTCTCTGCCGCAGCTGTGAGCAAACAGGTGCCTGTTCTCACACGTGTCCTGCGCATGCGTGCACACCGCTGGTCGCACCTGCCTCTGTGGGCACAAAGGCTGTGCGTTCTCCAGCATCCCGCATGGGGGCGTGATGGCGCCCGTGCACCTGTGGCCCTGGCCCGCGCTCCACCTGCTGCGCCCTCGCCCTGTTGTGCTAGGGGCTGAGCGCAGGATTCTGTGTGCCAGGCACACCCACAGGGACTTCAGCGGCTCTGGGGGCTCCTGCCGCTATGGCAAGGTGCATCTTCCAGCCTAGTCTGATGCTGCAACAGGAACCCCGAGGTGGTTCTTCAAAGGGAGCTACTGGGGCGGAAGGAAATAAAGGAAACCGCAGGACTGAGACCTGAACCACCCGGCCCCTGCTGTAGCCTGGCCCGGGGGCGCCCTCCTCCGACCCCCACCCTCCACGCACACCTGCCAGGTGGCACTGATTCGACAGGTGCATTTCTCCAGACCTGGATGGGATCCCAGGAGCTGAGGGATTGTGAAACAGGAGAGCCCGGCAGGCCTGCAGGGGGCGCACGGGGGGCGCTGCCCTCTCCTGGGCCTGCCCCAGGGGTGTGGAGAGAGGGCCCTCCTCCTTTCCTCTCCCTTTGCCTCCCTCCTTTCTTCCATCTCTTCTTCCCTCCCCTTCACTCCCCTCCTCTTCCCTTTTTCTCTCCACCTCCCATTTCCAGAGGACCCTGGGGCTTCAAACCAGCGGTCTGTGTGCTGACTCTGATAGTGAACTTGCCTGATGGTGAGCAAGTGCGCCTCCTTTCCAAACATAGCTGTCCTCCCTTCGCAGGGTTGGTTGTTGCAATTAAGTCAATCCACACACAGCACAGGCCAGGCCCGCTGCAGGGACTCCAAGCAGTGACATCCGAATCCTTGAGGCTGTGCAGCGAGCAACGCGGCCTCTGCTGCTCTCAATTGATTCCCACCAGCAACAAACCAAGAGGGCAAGCAGAGCTTTATGTAAGGACGGCTGCTGGGACAGGGCTCAGAAGAGAGAGGGCCCTGGGCTTCCCAGGATTGGGGGCGGGATCAGGGAAAGCTTCCTGGAGGAGGCGACTCTCAAGTCTTAAAGGACAGCTGGGCATCACCAGGCAAGTCTGGGTTGAGGATGATCAGGTCAGGGAGGGGCTTTTGCTGGGGTGTGAGAGGCGCACAGCAGTGCCCCCGGGGGTGTCCAGGCTTGGGAAGCAGGTCTGCCTGCCAGTCACCGTCCCATGGGTGATGGGCACCCCTGGAGGACTTCATCCAGCCTGGGAGGACTGGGGAAGAGGAGCCTGAGGAGATGTTTCTGGGCCACAAATATCTCAGGGCAGACGCAGCTCCCTCTGTGGGGAGCAGTTCCCTCGCCGCGGACCCCTGCTCTTCCTCACGAGGGGCAGGTCCGGGACTGACCAGTGTTCAGGGTGAAGGTGTAGCCAACGCAGTCCAAGACAGGACACTTCCCAGGGCTAACCCAGCCCAGGCCTTCCCAAAGGCTCAGCTGAGGCCCAGCTCAGGCCGTCCTCCCACCTGCCGAGATCCCAGGACCCACCGTAAAGTAACAGGTATGTGGATAAGGGGTGCCCGAGCAAGACGAACATAAGCTGGGGCCATTGCCACATCGGGAAATGGAAACCAGCACCGCCTGAGTCTGTCCGCCCTGCCTCCCCAAGGCCACCACCGTCCCCACTCCTTTTTCTTTTTTCTTGTCTTCTTTGAAAGAGTTACAGAGAGGTAGAGACAGAGCGATAAAGAAGTCTTCCATCTGCTGTAACAGCCGGAGCTGAGCTGATCTGATGCCAGGAGCCAGGAGCTTCTTCCGGGTCTCCCACATGGGTGCAGGGGCCCAAGCACTTGGGTCATCCTCCAGTGCTTTCCCAAGTGCATTAGCAGGGACATGGATCAGAAGTGGAGCAACCGGGACTTGAACCGGCACCCATATGGGACGCAGGTGCTGCAGCTCAGGGATTTAACCCGCTGCGCCACCGCGCTGGCCCCTCTCCTGACTCCTGCTGCACAGATTTGAGGCTTGCTTGCTTTAGAGCTTTAAATGGGTGGAGTAACAGAATCTAGGGCTCCTTCGTGTCTGGCTTTCTCCCCTTGACATCCTGCGGGCAAGATCTGTCCCTGGGGTTGTGGTGGTCTTAGTTCATTCACACTCATTGCCGCTCACGTTTCTGTTGCAGGGATGGGCAGTGTGTGTGTGTGTGTGTGTGTGTGTGTGTTGGGGGGGCGTTCCAGTTCATGAATGCAGCCAACAGCTCTGCTAGGAACGTCAGGCAAATTCCGCTGGTTGCACACGTAGGCTTAGATTTCTGGAGCCCGTGTGATCACGTTCAGCTTTTGTGGTCTCTCTGGCCTGTCTTTCCAAGGCGCTGGTGCCCGTTTACCCATCACCAATAGGATATGACGGCTCTAGCTGTCAGCCTTTGTAATTTCAGCCATTCTGGTGTGATTCTTTCTTTCTATTTTTTTTTTTTTTATCTGAGAGGGGCAGGGGGAGAGAGAACTCTATATGCTGGTTCACTTCCCAAATGCTTGCAGTCATAGGGGCTGGACAAGGTCAAAGCCAGGAGCCAGGAACTCCAGGGAGAGTGACCGTGAGGACACTCCAGCCCTGCAGCTCTGCAGACCCCCGGGCTCAGGCAGGGCACTGGGGTGAGCGAGGCCCCCACCCCCACCCTGAGAGACCCTGCAGAGGAGTGCCCTGAGGTCTGAGGGGCATTGGAGGGGGATGAGAAGGAAAAAGCAGAATAGAGGAGCAGAGAGGCCCGAGGGCAGGGTTCTGCCTTCTCCATATCCCCAGCCCTTAGCATACGTAGCAGGTGCCTCGTGTGTACCTGATGGAGAGTCCGGGGCACGTAGACCTTCCCGGAAGTTCTGGGAGACGAGGCAGGGGTGGAGCGAGGGCAGGGCAGGGTGTGGGGCCGCCTTCAGAGCTCTGCTTGTGGAGCTCCCACCACTTGCCACGCCTGTGCACCTCCCAGCATCCGCATCATGCTGCGGACACTGGACGACTGCCCGCGGGACCCCAGCCCCTGTGCGTTCCCCCGAGCCACGCAGCTTCTCCACAGGGGAGCAGGGCTGGGCGGCGTGTCCCCGGGCTGGAAGCACACCCTGCCCCTGCCAGAGGAGGGAACCCCAGCAGGAGCGCTCGGGGAGGAGAGGGAGGAAGCGGGGCCCGCCCCCTGCCCGCCACGCCCTCCTCCTCCAGCCAACACACTTCCTGAGCCTGCGCGGGTGCTAGGCCCTGTACTGAGGCCCAGGGCAGCAAGGCAGCTGACACGGAGCGGAGGACGAAGTTGCTGATGGCAATGGCACACGGGACCAGGCGGGCGTCGGGCCGGCTCCTCCCCCTGTGCGGAAACTTCCCCCTCCCCAGCGCGGGAGAGGCCTGCTCCCTGGGGAGCCTGGGCTCCGGCACCCTGGCTTCTGTTTCGTGAGGACACCGTTCAGGGGAAGGGTGGGGCTGAGACCGAGGGCCTGCAGGGGGCAGAGATTTGGGGAGCTTCTCCAGAAAAAGGGTGTCCTTTGGAGGTAAGGCAGGGCGTGGCCAAGGAAGACCCTACAGAGGCCAAGTCTACTGGTCACACAGGCATCCAATTAGGCAAGGAGGCAAATTATCCCCCAACACACAAATATACACGCACATACACACACACCCATACACACAACATACACATACACACACACCTATACACACAACACACACATATGCACACACCCATATGCATGACACACACGTGCACCCATACACACACAACACATACACACACCTATACATACAACAGACACATACACACACACCCATATACACAATACACATATACACACAACTCACCCATACACACAACACACATACTCACAACACATACTCCCCACACAACACACATACATATCCACATAACACACACATATACACACACCCATACACATGACACACACATGCACCCATACACACACAACACATGCACCCACACACACAACTGCTGGTTGTGTTTCTGTATTTATTTTAAATAGACTGTGTGGGGTATCTAGTGGTAAATGTCTCTAAGTTTGGAGTACACACCCATACACATGACAGACACATGCACCCATACACACACAACACACACATACACACACGTACACAACACACATATACACACAACACACATACAACACGTACTCCCCCACTCAACACATACATACCCACACAACACACACATATACACACACTCATACACATGAATACACACAACACACACATATTCATACCCATGCACACATATATACACAACACACATATTCACACCCATACACACAACACACACACATATACACAATATACACACACCCACATACATACACACACCTATACACACAACACACATATACACAATATACACACACCCACATACATACACACACCTATACACACAACACACATATACACACATATAACATGCACATATACATATACCCATACACATGTAGACATACACATAAACACCCACACCATATACACACAATACATACCCACATACGCATATACACACCCATACACACACAGACACACACGTAAATACCCACACACATATACACACCCATGCACACACATATACATACCCATGCACACATATAAACACACGCATACACACAATACACACAATACACATACATATACACACCCATACTCACATGAAACACACACAACCATATACACACGTCACACACATACACCCATACACACACCCATATACACAACACACGCATACACACAGCACACATACTCACAACACATACTCCCCCACACAATACACATACATATCCATGCAACACACATATACGCACACCCATATACACATATACATACAACACACATATTCACACCCATACACACAACACATACACACACAATATACACATACACACACCCACATACATACACGCCCCCATATACACAACACACATATACACAATACAACACACATATACATACACCCATACACATGTAGACATACACATAAACACTCACACCCATATACACACAATACATACCCACATATGCATATACACACACCCATACACACCTACACACATATACACACCCATGCACACCCATACACACAGTACACATACACACACCCATACTCACACAAAACACACACACATATACATACACACATCCATATACAAACACATGATATACACACAATACACAAACCTATATGCACACAATAAACACACCCACATACATACAATGCGATACATACCCACATGCACAAACACCACACACGTAATGCATGCGCACGCAGTACACGTACCCATGTATGTACAGACCATACACACGTATGCAGTGTGTGCACATACTTGCACACACACATATGCACACACATAAGCACACACACACTAGGCCGGCAGAGACACACAGAGCCTCCGTGTCCCCTGCAGGGACTGGCACGCGCCGGCCCCAGCCGCCGTCTGCAGCCTCCAGGAGGACTCCACTGGAGGATCCCAGTCGCACAAGCCCCTGAGGGCCTTGCTCGAGTGGGGGTAGCCCCCGTCTCAGCCCAGATGGAGCTGCCCACCCGGCCAGGAGCCCCCATTCCCGGCTTTCCTCACCCACGTCCTCACTTCTTCCCGGCCTCTGGCCTCGGCACTGCCACCTGTTTTCTGACCTCCGCCAGTGATCCCCGGTCCCTAAGCGAGAGAGGCGTGCCTTCCCAGCACCCTGCCCCGAGTCTGAGCCGGCAAGAGGGGTGCGTGGGAGCGGGGCGTCCAGGAGGCGGGGCAGGAACGCAGGCCAGAGATGGGGGAGGGGTGGCACCCTCTGACAGCCTGACTGCACAGGGAAGTGGCTGGGCGGGAAGGTGAGCCAGGGTCTACGCGCGTGTGCGCTTACGTCTGCGGTGCCTCCTGGAGGAGAGAGCTAAGGATGCCCCGCCCACGCCATTGACCCTGGCCTGCACCGGGGCGGGGCGTCTGGGCGGTGATGGAGGAGGAGGGGAGCCTGACCTACTTCCCGACAGCATCTCCTGCTCCCTGAGTGAGCGTCATGGGGGCGGGGAAAGACAGCAGGAGGGGAGACAGCCCGCCAAGAGGTGGAAGACCCACCAAGGTGCCTCCGGAGGCAATGGCGATTTGGAGACACAGAAGTGTCCTGGTTTCTGAGGTCCTGACATCTCTCCCTCCACTAGGGCAGTAGTTAGGACTCTTCCTGTTTTAAGCTGCAAAACAAAGAGAACCTCAACCCATGCTGGCTTCAACAGTGAAAGGAAATGATGGACTGCAGGCCTAGAGTGGGGCTGGCTTCAGGAGAAGCTCGATCCAGCAGCACACACACACACACACACACACATGCACACTCACACACACACACGCAAGGTCACCTAAGACCCACTTCCTCCTTGTCCTGATAAATACCCTTCAGGCTTCAGCCCCAGGGCCTCCCTTCCGGGACCCCAGCAACTCCAGGCTCTCCATTGTGGTTATAATGGGCTGCATGGCATCACCAACCTCATCCCAACCCCACGGCACACAGAGGACGGAAGGTGATTTCCCACGTGTTGCCCTGGGGAAGCTGGGCTTTGGGCCAGGGTCGCCGTGACTTCCCCGTCTTTGCATCAGCCTCGCTGTCCGGGGTGACTCCCCTCGGGGACGCTGCCCATCCTCTAAGGCTCAGGCCCTGTAGCACTGCCTGCCACTCTGTCCTTGGCTCTCTGACCCTCTCGCCTCTTTGAGCGCCCATTTGTTGTGTCTCCCGTTCAGACGTCGCTCCTGTGCGCTGGGTCCGTAAAGGGGGTGCTTCCAAATGTACATGGGAAAAGGTGTTTATTTTGCTGCAAACTTTCCTGAAATAGTGTATACCAAGGGAATCCCAACAGTTTACGGAGCACATGAATAATGAAAAAAAAAAAAAAAAACAACCACGTATGCATTGCACATTTTTTTGCACCAAAATAAGCTTCTCTTTTCCTTGTGCTTTTCAGTTGAACATTTGGAAGTCTCCTTGTACTTTCCCACCGACTTCTGACCTTGGGCGTCCCCCTGGGGCCTGAAGCCCAACCTGTTGAAAAACAGGTTCCTTCCCACTGGAAACCTATGACTTTGGCAGCCTCAGCAGGAGCTGGACACCTGCTCCTGCTCACTCCGTCCCCTCCCTCACCGCACAGCCCCAGCCTGGCCCAGGCTGTGAGTGTCTCTGGGATCCATCCCCACCCCAGGCCCTTGGTGCCACTCCCGGGATGAGCTCTGGAAGTCCTGGCTGGCCGGTGGCTTCTCTCTCAGCCATAGCTGCATCTGCAGGGCCCGGTGCCAGCCTTGTGGAGTGTGACCCCGGGGACCAAGACTGGGTGGGCAGAGTTGCCCACCTGATGGCAGGGGGCACGGGGGGCTTCCTGAGTGAGGTGACCCCTAGGGGCAAGGAGCCATAAAGACCCCTTGGATCTCTGGATTCCAGACAGAGTCTTTGGCTATTCCCTTGAGCTCGGAGCATCGGGCCTATCCCTACTTGGAGCAGCTACCAGCTGCATGGCACTGTTTCTTGTTTAAATGCATTGGAAAGGGCCAGTGCTATGGCATAGTAGGTAAAGCCCTCGCCTGCAGTGCTGGCATCCCATATGGTGCTGGTTCAGGTCCCAACTGCTCCATTTCCGATCCAGTTCTCTGCTGTGGCCTGGGAAAGCAGTGGAAGATGGTCCAAGTCCTTGGGCCCCTGCACCTGCATGGGAGACCCAGAAGAAGCTCCTGGTTCCTGACTTTGGATTGGCTCAGCTCTGGCCATTGTGGCCGTCTGGGGAATGAACCAGAGGATGAAGGACCTTTCTCTCTCTCTCTCTGCTTCTCCTTCTCTCTCTTTGTAACTCTGACTTTCAAATAAATAAATAAATCTTTAAAAAATGCTTTGGAAAACTAGCACCGCAT
Source organism: Oryctolagus cuniculus (assembly GCF_964237555.1). NCBI lineage: Eukaryota > Metazoa > Chordata > Mammalia > Lagomorpha > Leporidae > Oryctolagus > Oryctolagus cuniculus. The sequence continues at coordinate 91,791,230 of NC_091443.1, read as the reverse complement.
GGCAGGGGCTGTGGGAGGAGCGTGAGGAGCACACCTGTTCTTCCCCCGCCCTGGGTCTGTAGGCATATGGGCAATGGACACCAAGGATGTGTTGCAAAGGAGCCTTAAAGAACCCACGAGCTCTATTACTTTTTTAAGATGTCTTTATTTGAAAGACCAAGTGATGGGAGGGGGGTGAGAGGCAGACAGAGATCTTCCATTCTCTGGTTCACTCCCTCAAATGGCTGCAACAGCTGGGGCTGGGCCAGGCCAAAGCCAGGAGCCCAGAACTCCATCCGGGTCTCCCACATGAGTGGCAGGGCCCCAAGCACTTGAGCCATCCTCTGCTGCTTTTCCAGGCACTTTAGCAAGGAGCTGGATTGGAAATGGAGCAGCAGGGACTGGAGCTCAGTCTCTATGTGATGCCGGCATTGTGGGTGATGGGTTAACCGCTATGCTATGCCACCAGCCCCTCAGTCACTTCATTAACCTTTTGGGGTTTGGAAGACAGAGCAAACCAGGGGCAAATACCCAGATGTGGAAATAGACTGGCAGTGTTGGAAGCATAAGCAAATCCAGGTAGAGGGACTGACTAACAGCGTTAAGGTGGAATGCCCCCACACCTTCTTATCTGTGCCTCTGTGGCTGCCTTGCAGGTCCTTGTGGTGGCTACATTTTCTGCTGGCCAGCGGGCCCCAGGAGACCTGATACCATGCCTTCTTGGCCGATGGCCACTGTTATGTAGACCACATGTGAAAAAGAGCTTGCCCTTGTGAGCTGCTGTGTTACGCTCGCCCACGCCACTGTGGCTGCCGCTGGCTGGATCGACAACGAACCACCTGCCTACACTCCAGGAGTGTTCTTTCAGACCTGGTGTCCCAGCCGACTCTGAGCCCTGGTCCCCAAGGCGGCCCCATGCTCTGAGGTTCTTTTTCCTATGAAGTTTCTGCAACTTGTATCCACAACATCTTGCTCTTAACCTCTCTCCTGTTGAATGAGAGCCCCTTCAGCCCTCCATAGGCTAAGAAATAAGTGTGAAATGGAGAGAAAGACACCCTGCGCAGGCCAGTCGCCGTGCTGGGCACCTCACAGCGTCTCCTGCAAACCGCCCAGTGACCCAGAAGTCAAACATCCTGCCCCGTCCCGCCCCCAGCTTGACAGATGATGAGACAAAAGCCCCGACGGGCCCAAGGTTGAACGGTCGCTGAGCGGCAAAGCTGGAACCGTGTGCTACTCTGTTCTCCAATCACGTCCGGGTCGCAGGGCCCTGGTCAGCCCTCTGCCGGATGCCAGGGGCCCGGAGTGCTGGGGATTCGTCACAGATATTCCAGCTCTGGTTTCCCGGGAGCAGCTGGAGTGGACAGTTTTGCAAGAATTTTTAACACGTGCACTGCATGGTACAGAAACCTGGCGTGGAAAACTCCCTTCATCAAACAGGCAGCAGAGACCGTGGAGGATCGGAAGCAGTTTATTAACGCCAGCGGGCTCAGCAGGAATCATTTCCTGAGCATGAGCATCAAACCCAGCCTTCTTACGGTATTTATAGGTTCATCACACCTTATCTGTTTCAGCACAGAGCGCTGGATTCTTCCCCACAGGGCCCACCTTCTATTAATGCTGGTTGAAGCATTTTTTAAGATTTGTTTTTATTTGAAAGAGTGATGCACACACAGAGAGATTTTCTATTTGCTGGTTCATCCATGGCTTCAATTGTTGGGGTCGAAGGTCGAAGCGAGGAGCCTGGAACCCTTTCTTGGTCTCCCACATGGGGGTGGCAGAGGCCCAAGCACTTGGACCATCTGCTGGTTTCTCAGGAGCATTAGCAGGGAGCTAGATCAGCAGCAGAGCAGCTGGGACTCGAACCAGCGCTCATACAGGACGTCAAGGTCGTAGGCGGCAGCTGAACCCGCTTGCGCCACCACGCCAGCCCCTGCAGCATTGTTTAAATGTACACAGATACAGAGTGATCATATCCTGTTCAGATGGCCTCGTTGACACTAAGGCTCCTTGCGCGTTAGCAGAGGAAACCGCCATTCTTTTCCCTAACGTTATGTGTCTGTTACTTTGCTCATCAAAATTCTAGGAGCAGGCATTTGGCCTAGCAGTGAAGATGCCCAGGGCCCAACTTCCTGCTAATGCAGACCCCGGGAGGCAGTGGCGATGCTCAGGTGAGTGGGTCCCTGCCACCCACGTGGGAGACTTGGATGGCATTCCCAGCTCCTGGCTTTGGCCCAGCCCAGCCCTGGCTGTTGCAAGCATTTGGGAAGTGAACCAATGACAGGGAGCTTTCTGTCTGTCTTGCAAATAAACACATAAGTATTTTAAACCTTAGTTTGGAGTGGTTCTCTTATCAAACTCTTTATAAATGTATCAGCTCTTGGACAAATTTGTGCATGACAAATATGTCTGTCTTTCTCTGCTACAGCTTCAAACACAGGTCGCCATTCCTCTTTCTGGACGTAGCGTATCCCTCTGTTTTATCTTGCTGTCACAGAATGCTTCATGCTGGGTACTGGATAAAGAAGAGAGGCTGGGCCGGCACTGTGGTATAATGAGTCAAGCCTCTGCCTGCGATGCTGGCGTCCCATGGCTGTTCTACTTCCGATCCAGCTCCCTGCTAATCCCCCTGGGAAAGCAGCAGAGGATGGTCCAAGAGCTTGGGCCCCTGCCACCTATGTGGGAGACCCAGAAGAAGCTCCTGGCTTCTGCCTGGCCCAACTCTGGCTGTTGTGGCCATTTGGGGAGTGAACCAGCAGATGGAGGACCTCTCTCTGTCTCTCCTTCTCTCTGTAACTCTGACTTTGAAATACATAAATAAATTTATAAAGAGGTTTATGTGGCTCTCAGTTTTAGAGACTGAAAGTCCAGAACCCCCGGCCCTGCCTGTTCTGCCTCTGGTGTGGCCCCTGTCGGCTGAACCGAGCATGGTGGAGAAATGGGGAGTGCAATGGCCCCGGGCAGCAGGGGTCAAGGGCAGGGGCCAAGGGCACCAAGGGCAGGGGCCAAGGGCACTTCACAAACAGCGTGCTCTGCAGCTGCTGATCAGTCCCAGGAGCGCTGCAGCTCCCGGTGACCTCGGCTACCCGGCCAAGCCGAAGCTCCAGGACCTGATGGCTTTGCCCAAGGCCCTGCCTCTTAAAGGGCCCGCAGCCTCAACACCAACCCCTTGGGGGCTAAACCTCCAGTACCTGAACCTCTAGGGAGCAAACCACATGCAAACCACAGCAGAGCCTCACACAGACCACAGAGAGGGCAGCCGGGAATGTGTGGATTTCCTGTTGCTTCTGTAACAAATCTCCACACCCAGCGCAGGCAGCTCAAGGCAAGGCAGATTTGTTGCTTATGGTGCAGAGGATCTGAAGCCTAAATGGGCTGGCAGAGCTGCATCCCTTCTGGGGGCCCTGGGGAGCCGTTTCCAGCTTGCAGAGGCCGCCTTGGCTCGTGGGCCCGTCTGCAAGACAGCTGCAGGGCGTCTTCTCTCCCTGCCAGCTCTTTCCAGCCTACGGCCTCCCTCCTTAGCTCAGCCCCCAGCTTCCCCTTCCAAGGACCTTGCGGTGACAATGGGCGCACCCAGAAAAATCCAGGATGACTTCCCCCTTGCAAGATTCTTCCTTTAGTCACAGGAGCAGAGACCTCTGGGCCATGTAATGTAAGAACAGCACGAATTCCAGGGACTGGGACATGGAACCTCTATGGGGTGGGGTGGAGGGGCAGTGTTCAGGGAAGAAGAGATGGGAGGGGGGTTGGCAGTGTTGCTCCAGAGTGCAGCTGTCCCCACGGCTCTGGAAGTCCGGAACTCTCTACACCTAGAGTGATCTGGCTCTGCAATGGCTGTGGTATGTATCACGGTGTTTGTGTCTTATTCAACTCTCGGCCACATACACATACACACAGGCACACGGCACATGCACACACACACGAACACACATGTACACACATACACACGAACAATACACACACGTAGGCACGCATGCACACACATGTGCATATCTGCACACATACACACAAACATGCCTATAGACACATACTGTACACACATGTGCGTGTCTACACATGTGAACACATACATGCATACATACACATGCATACACACAGACCCACAGCTTGGGGAGAAGTTATGTACTGAAGCTCCTGTGCCAGGAAATTCTCTCTCTCACCTCACTAGAAGCTGGGGGCCAAGACTTAAGTTTGCCTGTCAGTTCCCACGCCATCTGCCTGGCACAGCCCTTCATGAGACAAGAGAGGGAAGGGGAGAGGGAGGAGGCCCCAGTGGCCCTCGTGCCCTCCTGCAAGAGTGCGCCCCAGCCGGGGGCTCAGCCAGGGGGCCTCTGGGAGGCTGCAGCCTGTGTCCCTGGGCCGTCAGGGGCCTCCTTCCTGCTGAGTACCACACTGGGCTGCTGGGGAGGGGGTCTGGCTCAAAGGGGTGGGCTCAGAGGGTGGGGGCAGGGCTGCGTGGCCTCTCCAAGTGCCTTCTGGTCTGCCACGTTCACCTGTGGCCTCATGGCCTCTCTGAGCCAGTGGCCCTGGAACTTTGCACACCCACCCTTGATGATGAATATGGCATGTCCCAGATTTCATGAAGAAGCAGGAAACAGGACCCCCACCTGCCAGCGCCAAAGCCTGCACCTGGGAGGACCTCCTCCTGGGGTCTCCCGGGGAGGGCGGGTGGGAGACTGGTATTGCTGCCTCCAGGTGGTTTGTCCCCCGTGGGAGGGAGGCTGTTCCTCACACCTGGGGGTCCTCAGTGGGGCTCCTGCTCTGCCCCCAGCCCCTCTGGGAGGGGGTTAGAAGCCATCCTGGCAGGTGCGCTGGGCCTGGAGAGTCTCAGGACTTCTCTGTCTCCAGCTCTTACAGAACGGGGCTGGGGGGCAGAGGCAGGGAGCCCGCGGTGCCCCCCTGACCTTCATCAGATCTCCAGAACTCATTGGGGTGGGGAGGGTGGGCCCACCACTGACCCCATAGCTGCTTCACACAACAGCCTACTGAAAAGAAAGCATACCCCAAAGTCAAGTCCAAAGTCCAAAGACCAAGTGCTTCCAGGAAGAACACACATCCATACAAATAGTACTTGACCCACTAAGAAAGGAACATCGACAATACCCTGCTCGTAGCTCCGTCTCCTGGGAGCCGACACCTCCACCTTCTCAGCCCCACGGAACAGTGGCCTGCTTTCTGCCCAAGGCTCCAGGACAAGCCCCCCCCCGCCCCCGCTGGACGTGGCAAACAAGCACCGGGCACCCGAGCTGCAGATTCCTCCCGTCACTTGCAAGGCAAACAGGGGCGGTGTTGGCACCAGGAAAGGCAGGGCGAGAAGTTCTTTCTCACTCCATCACACGTATTTTTAATGTGTTTGAAATTATACAACTTTGTGTCCTGTTTTCCCCCCACAGTATCATAAGCATTCTCTTAAGTTTTTAAATACGCCCTAAGCACCCTGTTTTACATAAGCACCAATTTTAACTAATGTGTCATATTCACTGCACAGAGCACTGTTGTGGCTTTGAGAAATTTTTAAAAAAGATTCTTATTTATTTATTTGAGAGGTAAAGTTGCAGATAGTGAGAGGGAGAGAGAGAGAAAGGTCTTCTGTCTGCTGGTTCACTCCCCAAATGGCCACAATGGCTGGAGCTGAGCTGATCTGAAGCCAGGAGCCAGGAGCTTCTTCCTAGTCTCCCACGTGGGTGCAGGGGTACTTTCTTAGGCTATAGCAGAGAGCTGGATCAGAAGAGGAACAGCCAGGACTAGAACAACCACCCATATGGGATACCGGTGCCGCAGGCAGAGGATTAACCTACCCTACTGCACCATAGCGCTGGCCCCGCCTACGAGAATTTTAACAGCAGAAAGTCCTAAAGGCCAAAAGACTCAGCATTATTACTATTATTAAATATTTATTTATTTTATTTGAATGGCAGAGTTGGGGGGGATATTTTGCAACCGCAGGTTTACTCCCCAAATGGCCACAATGGCCGGCGCTGGGTAGATCCGAAGCCAGGAGCCAGGAGCTTCTTCTGGGTCTCCCACATGGGTGCAGGGGCCCAAGCACTTGGGCCATCTTCTACTGCTTTCCCAGGCCACAGCAGAAAGCTGGATCGGAAGTGGAGCAACTGGGACTCAAACCAGCGCCTATATGGGATGCCGGCACCACAGGTGGTAGATTTACCTGCTATGCTACAGCGCTGGCCCCTGCTGGCCCCCAGTATTATTCTTGTGAAAGGAAATCCTTAACAGCCAGAGCTAGCCCAGCAAAGTCGGGATTGGTGGGGGAGGGTGGCTGTCTAAAGAAGCCATTGCTAGCGAGCAGTTTATGGTGAGTGGAAATATTGCTGCACTTAGAGGGCATGGAGGCCAGGCTGGGCTGCCCCCAGGTAAGCAGAGGTGAGAAACTCCCTAGGCGGGACACAGGCAGATTGTAAAACCCAGACGGAGAGGATGCAGCATACCGGTCATTTTGCGCACAGCTGTCCGGCTCTCCCAGGGAACAGAGCCGGAGACATTCCACGCTGGCCCCAAGCGGGCAGCTGTGAGCCTGGACAGGGGAGGCAGGCCTGGAGCCAGCAAATTCCTCAGATCTCTAAGATTGTATCATCCTTAGTTCTCAAGCCTGGCTACACACACACACACGCACACGCACACGCACACGCACACAGCAAGGACTTACTGCAGACTGATTTAAAAGGCTTTTCTTCTTTGCTCGGAGGCTCCTAGAGAGACCTAAAGCTCCCGGTTCTGTCTTTGGAGTTCAGAGCCCTTGGAAAGCCGCCCTGGAGGCAGGCGAGGGCCGTATGAATCCTATTAGCCCCACTCTCTTTCCCTTGGGGCCAGAAATCCCCGTTCCTTCCTGGGAACGTGGCAGGAAATGCGGGCTCTGGACTGTCCTGCAGAGCAATCTTTTTTGGCTTTGTTTTATCTTGCAAACTCAACTTCAGATTTCATCACCAGGAGACTTGGCTAACAGGACAGAAACGCCGAGATGACAAAGAACTCGGCTTCTGCCTACCTCAGTCTCCTCAGAGGTTTCCCCAGTCTCGGGTTTCGTTTGGAGATCTGCTGGGGAACGAGTGGGAAGTGCATTGTCCCGTGGGACTCCCTGTGACCTTCCGAGAGGGCTCAGCCAAACAGATGTGGCTTGGAAGCTGCAGAACAGAACAGGATGCCCAGCCCCTGTCACAGCGCTAGAGCTGCCAGCAGCCAGTCCTGAGACACTCCCCTTCCCTCTGACCTGCATTGTCCCCTAAGCATACACCTAATTCGCCAGTCAGATGTACCAACGTCACCTCCTACCAGGGCCTCGCGTGTCTGTTTCCCTTATCTCTCCTACACCAGCTCCTTGTGCAGGAGCAAACTCCCCACTGGTCTCCCCACCACCAGCCAGTCTTTCTGCTTCCGGTCAATTCTCTATGCCACAACCAATGCGATTTTACTAATCTGAGCATTTCTGGTGAGACGAGGAGGCAAAGTTAGCCATCCCCTACTTATTCTTCTGAATATAATGCAAAAGGATGACAGAATTGAGAAATAATAACACAAATTCCATTTATAGTAAAGTAGGAGGCACTTAAAGAAAAATCTGCAGAGAGGACAAAAAAACCAATGGAAGCCCAGCAGAGATGTTACGGGAGAAGGCAGAGCAAGGACATTGTTGGAAAGCATCAGGGATGGCCCGTAGAACTTTCATCCAAGAGGTGGGTGCACCTGGACGCGTGCTGCACAAAGTCCTTGTACAGAGCAGGAAACAGGTGCACACGCCAAAGGCAGGAGCTCTGCAGGACCAGGAGTGACAAGGCATCGCTCATCGCTCACGTGTGCCATGGATACAGGAAGTGCTCTGTCTCTATGGCAACAGGGGAGGAGACGCTTCGCTTTGGGGAAGGCCTCCCGACTGACTGAGACTGACTGAGAGAACTCCAGTGATAAACCAACATCCATCAACCCTGGGGCATACGAAGGATTTAGCCAACCTGTAAGACAGCCTCTCACACAGGAGGTCCAAGGGAGAAGGAAAAAAAAAAACTCACCCCCTTCCGTGATGGGTAATCCTTGCAGCAATTTGACAAGAAACAAAGAAACAAAGGAGAGGAAAAACAAAGGTGGGGGGGAGCAGGCAGAGGAAGCTCACTGAGAAGTGTTGCCGCTTGTGAACATTGTAAGCGGAAATTTAAACAGTGAAATCCTCCCTCCCATGCAGAAAATGTGGGCCTTGGAGACGAGGGAAAGGACAAGGCAACCAGAGGACGGAAATCTGCAGCTGTCAGAGCTCAGGGCAGGAATGGGAGCGAAAAGAAAACCCCTCCGCCTTCAGTCTTACCCAGAAGCCAAAGATTCGAAGACTACAAAGGAGAATAAACGCCGTGGATCGAGGGAAGCAGGCCCCTCTCTGGCTTCTTAAGAAGGCAGATTTAAACAACTACAGATTGGAGAGAAAATGCTAGCCAGGTGTGAAAGACCAAAACCTGCTGTGTGTGCGTTAAACATCTCTGAGGGGGCACGGGGAAATGGATAACATCGGGAGGCCTTCCAGGGACAGCAATGGGGCTGGCACTGGGCGGGGGGTGGGGGTGGGGGGAGGTGGGCAGAAAATGGCAGAGGAGGAAGAAAAAGCATCCATGCTTGTGTTTTCTAAGATGTTTATTTGATGACTGATTAACTCAGCACAGAAGTCAAATTGGGCGATGTCTGCTTTCTCCCTCAACACACGTGTACACAAATGGCGTAGGTTGTGGTCTTCACTGATCTCAGCATACAGAAGCTGACTTGTAGGGGGCCTAGAACGCATTGCCCGATGGAGCACTGGAGGCTGAAAGGAGGTGCTGCAGATGACACAGGCCCAGGGCCGCCTGCTGTTAAGGCCGGTCGTGATCGGGCCCAGGCTTCTCTCCCAGGCCTCATCGCTCACCTGCCAGCCTGCAGGTTCTAGCTCCAGCCATCCCGAGCTACAAGCAGGGCGCCTTTCACCCCAAGACTCTCAGCACAGGCTGCTCCCTCTGCCTGGTCCTCTCCCTCCTTCTAAACACCCCCTCCCACCCTTGGCTCGGGTGTACACCTACACATGTCGTCAGGTCTAAACCACACACCCACCATGCCCCACATTTCCCCATCTCAAAGTAGAGTAGGTTTTACTGTCCATGACGCCTCACAGTTCAGTCAGCCGCAGTTCTCCTATTGGTCCATAAATGAAAGGTCACCTCTTACCCTGCAGGCATCTGAGATGTGATGACCCCATGCTCTCACCCTGTGTGCTGTAACAGCCCCGCCCGTGGCCACTTCGCCACAGAGACATAACATATCACAGTGGTGACTGCAATGATGTTAGGATGAAAATACAACAACTTATTATGGTTGTGGGTCCCCAACCATCAGAAGACAACCATCAGAAAGCTCCTTTTTTTAATAATAAATTTATTTATTTGAAAGGCAGAATTACAGACAGAGGTAGAAGGAGAGGTCTTCCGTCCACTGGTTCACTCTCCAAATGGCCAGAACTGAGTGGATCTGAGCCAGGAGCCTCTTCTGGGTCTCCCATGTGGGTGCAGGGGCCTAAGGACTTGGGCCATCGGCTACTGCTTTCCCAGGCCACAGCAGAGAACTGGATCGGAAGTGGAGCAGCTGGGACTGGAACCAGCGCCCATATGGGATGCCAGCACTGCAGTTGGTGGCTTTACCTGCTGTACCACAGTGCCAGCCCCTCCTATTTAAAAAAAATTCTTTATTCATTTATTTGAAAGGTGGGATGACACACACACACATACACACACAGATATCTTCAATGCACTTGTTCACTCCTCAAATGGCAACAACAGCCAGGGTTGGGTGAGGCTGAAGCCAGGGGCCAGGAGCTCCACCTGGGTCTCTCACATGGGTGCAGGGGCCCAAGCACTTGAACCATCCGCTGCTGCTTCCCAGGTGCATGAGCAGGGAGCTGGATGGGAAGTGCAGCAGCCAGGATTGAATCGGCGCTCTATTATGGGATGGGGCATCCCCAACAGAGGCTTAACCCACTGCACCACAATGCCCACCCCAGGGAGTGCTTCAAAAATCCCAGGCCCCCCGGAACATCACGTCAGGCCGTGTGATCCATGGATGCTGGGGTGAACAGAGGCTTTGAGCTCCGACCACACAGCAGCATCTCAGCTCATGACCCCAGGTTCCTCCCTCCGTAGATCTGATTTCGTCCATCTGGGATGGGTCCTGAGCATTTATCTGCATTTACTCAAAAGCTGGCCAGATGACGCGAGTGCGTAGCCAGGGCTGAGAACCGGGGCTGTGCTGTCTCAGGGGTAGTTGGAGGTCAAAGGGAGCAGCTTGCTGTCCTACAGTGGTCAGGGACCGGGGTGACCCACAGCAGCTGCCCATGGCCTTCACTCCACGTCTTCAGCTCTGGACCCCAGGACACGCTGTGGCTGAACCAAGGTGCTCTGCCTTTGCTTGGGCTCCTTCCGGGAGCTGCTGTCTGGTCAGAGCCTCGTCTGAGAAGCGACCCCCGTTGTCACATTTCAGCCAGGCTGGTCCCGGTTCTGTCGGGCCCAAGCACAGCTGTGACAATCTGGCACAACAATCCTGCTCACCTAGCACCAGCCGCTTCCTATTAGCAACATCTCTGGGAAGCGCCTCCCTCTCATCATATTCCCCTTGGTAACTTCCCTGTGAAATCCCACCAGGCTTGCCCACTGCAGTGCCAAGGGGAGCATCCTAACAGCTCTCTCGCAACACAGAAAGCAAGCATCTTCCTCCTTCAGTACAAAAATGTCCCAAGTCATTGCATCATTGCACCTGGCTTCCAAGGGGAATGGAAGAGGAAAACAAGAAGATTGGCAGGGCCGGAGCTGTGGTGTAGCAGGTAAAGCCACTGCCTGCAGTGCTGGCAGCCCATATGGGCACCGGTTTGAGTGCTGGCTGCTCCACTTCTGATTCAGCTCCCTGCTATGGCCTGGGAAAGCAGTAGAAGATGGCCCAAGTACCTGGGCCCCTGCACCTGTGTGGGGGACCTGGAGGAAGCTCCTGGCTCCTGACTTCCAATCGGCACAGCTCCAGCCATTGCGGCCAATTGAGGAGTGAACCATCAGATAGAAGACCTCTCTCTCTCTCTCTCTCTCTCTGTCTGTGCCTCTCCTTCTCTTTCTGTGTAACTCTGACATTCAAATAAATAAATAAATATTAAAAAGAAGGAGGAGGAGGAGGAGCAGTCCCCGAGCCCCAGGCATGAGAACACCGGTACTTTCTTTCCCTGAGGAACCTCCCACTCGAAGATATTGAACCCAAACTGGCATTGAGTGCCCAGGCCCGGGTATCAGATGGAGCTGTGAGATGTGTGACTTTCTCCTTCCTTCCTTCCTTCCTTCCTTCCTTCCTTCCTTCCTTCCTTCCTTCCTTCTTTCCTTCTTTCCTTCTTTCCTCTCTCTCTCTCTCTCTCTCTCTTTCTCTCTTTATTTACTTATTTAAAAGGCAGAGTTAGAGAGTGGGTAAAAGGGAGAGAGAAAGAGGCAGAGAGAGAGAGAGAGAGAGAGAGAGGTCTTCCATCTGCTGGTTCACTCCCCAGATGGCCTCGGCAGCCAGGGCTGGGCTAGGCCATAGCCAGGAGCCTGAAACTCCATCAGGGTCCCATGTAGGTGCAAGGGCTCAAGTACTTGGGCTATCTTCCTCAGCTTTTCCCAGATGCATTAGCAGGGAGCTGGATCGGAAGAGGAGCAGCCCCGACAGGTGCTGCTATGGGATGCGAGTGTCGCAGGAAGCAGCTTAGCCCACTGAGTGACTTCAGTGAACTTCAGTTTCTTCATCTGTCAAAGTTGCTGTGAGGACAGAAGACAGCGGCGCTTTGGCCGCCAGTAGGGCCCAGTGCACATAGTAGGAAGCTCTGATGGTTCTTCGCTCTCCCTCCCTCTGGTGCTTTTCTTCCAGAGAAACACTCGAGCTAGGAGTTTGTGGTGTCGGTGCTCAGTGAGCTGGAAAAGGCAGCCCCGCTGATTAAAACGCTGGTCTGCAGGAAACTGGAAACTGTGTGGGGTGTTGACATTTGTAGAAAGCCTTCTTGCTAAACTTGAAACACTTCTCAGATCTAATCCCGCTGGCATTGCCTGTTAGTGATATTTCTAGGACAGTACCGGGCACGCCAGTTCAATCGGACACCCAGGGCAAAGGCAGGAGAAATGTTTGCCTTCAGGGCGCCAGCAAAAGTCAGGTGGACACCAAGTCCATTTCAGCCTGCAGGAAAGCAGCATGAGGTGAGTGCTAACCTGTCTGGCGCACGGGAACGTGCCCACGCTGAGTGATGGGGAGGAATTCACTCTGTGGGCCAAATGGACCACGCACTTTTATTCCATGCTATTTGTTTTGCTGTGGAAAATCACTCATTTTATTTTTAGTCTTAAAACGATGCATGTTGCATTTCAAAGTTTAAAAAATATCTTTACTAATTTGATTTCTCCGAAAGGCGGAGAGAAACAGAAAACTAAGGATAGAGATCAACAAAGAGAGGTTTTCCATCCACTGGTTCACAGCCCCCAAATGTTTGCAACAGCCGGGACTGGGCCAGGCAGAAACCCGGAGCCAGGGACTCAATCCCAGTCTCCCGTGGGGGTGGCAGAGACCCACTACCTAGGCCATCACCACTGCCTCCCAGGGTGCACAGCAGAGGCTGGACTTCACACGGGCATCCCAAGCTGTGTCTCAGCTACCGCACCAATCGTCCACCCCAAATGGCAAGTTTTAAATATTGATATGTTTACTTGAGCGAAGTGGGGTGTCAGACTCCAGGCTACCATCTGGGGACATCTCTGTAAGCAAAACAGACAGGGTCTGGCTGCCTTCGGAGTCTCCAGGCAGAGCCGAAATGGGAGTATCAGCCAACTGTGTGAGGCGTGCAACCCACGGAGCCAGCCCCGAGGAAGGGCGTTTGCAGGCCGGCGGGGACTGGGAGAGGCTGCTGGGGGCGTGGCCGGCTGGGGAAAGAGGCGGGGAGAGGAGCTGCCTGGACCTGGGATGTCTTGGGTGAGGCCAGGAGCCCAGGAGGAGCCAGCCCCAGGGAACCGGAAATGGGCCGGTATGGCAGGTGCAGCGGCAGGTGGGGAGAGGTGGGGCCAGCCTCAGAGCAGCGAAGACAGGGGCGTACTGTGTCCTTGCTGCTGAAGCGATTTTGGGGAAAAGTCGCCTGGGCTCAGCGGTGAGGTCCCGTTTACACAGGGGCTTTGCTTTATGTGATGTCGCTGGAGATGCGACTTCCGCGCAACGGGGAGGTTCACGCGTGGGAGAGGCAAAAAGATCTCAGGTCTGTGTTCTTCTGGGAGACCGAGCAGGCGCCACCGCGGGGAGCGCGGGACATGGGTGCAGTGCTTGGCTTCTCGCTGGGCGCGGCTCCCCTGCGGTGCCCGCTGCAGCCTCCGGTCCTGCGTCCTCTGGCATCTCCCTTCTCCAGGGAGGCCCAGGCAGGGTGGCAACAAGCCCAGTGACTCCGAGGCCGGACTCCCAGCACCGCACAGCCCGGACCTCGTGAGGGCTCCTCCAGGCTGGGGCCCTGGAGCTGATCCTTACGCTGGCCTCTCTGCAACACCCGCCCGGACTCGCGTGTCCAGAGCCTGGGAGCCACGATGCTGGGCGTACTGCCCGAGAACCGGAGACACCCCGCCCCCGCCGCCCCGTGGGTCGCAGACACCCCACCCCCATGTTCCCGGCGCGCAAGGCGAGGAGAGCCCCAAGCTAGGAGGTTCCCGGCCCCCTGCTCCCGGGCTCCGGGACAGACGGCCCCCACCCACCCCACCCTGCACCAGTGGGCAGTCGGCGCCCAGCAAGGACAAGGCCAGTGCGGGCTGTATTCTTAAGGTGCCTGCAGCCGGGGCTGGGTGGGTGGCCAAGCCACCTCCTCCCTTCGCCCTCTCCCTTCCATCGCCGCTGTCTGCTCTGGTTTGGGATTCTCCTGACATGGAACCCCGTCAAAAGTGACAATATATCCGATGGCCAAACAGAGTGGACAGCGAGCTACCGGCCCACCTGCCCCACCTCTTCGCGGGGAGACCTCTGCGGGAGTCAGGCTTGTCCGACTCACTCCCAAGGGCCAGAATTTAAGCATGTATGTCTGTATGTTCATGTACACATAACAGTTTCTTTCTTTCTTTCTTTCTTTCTTTCTTTCTTTCTTTCTTTCTTTCTTTCTTTCTTTCTTTCTTTTTTTGACAGGCAGAGTGGACAGTGAGAGAGAGAGACAGAGAGAAAGGTTCTTCCTTTTTGCCGTTGGTTCACCCTCCAATGGCCGCCACGGCTGGTGTGCTGTGGCCGGTGCACCGCGCTGATCCGAAGGCAGGAGCCAGGTGCTTCTCCTGGTCTCCCATAGGGTGCAGGGCGCAAGCACCTGGGCCACCCTCCACTGCCTGGAGGCACCCTCCACTTCCCTGGCCACAGCAGAGAGCTGGCCTGGAAGAGGGGCAACCGGGACAGAATCTGGCGCCCCGACTGGGACTAGAACCCTGTGTGCCGGCGCTGCTAGGTGGAGGATTAACCTATTGAGCCACAGCGCCGGCCCCATAACAGTTTCTATTCTCATATTATTAGGACCGTACTACGACTCGCACTTGAATGACGGAATCTTCAAAATGCTCTTGGAGGGGCTGGCATCGTGGCGCAGTTTCCGATCCAGCTCCCTGCTAATGCACCTTGGAAAGCAGCAGAAGATGGCCCACGTGTTTGGGCCTCTGCACCCGCGTGAGACCCAGAGGAAGCTCCTGGCTCCTGGCTTCAGATCAGCGCAGTTTCAGCTGTTGCTGCCATCTGGGGAGTGAACCAGTGGATGGAAGACCTCTCTCTCTCTCTCTCTCTACCTCTGCTTCTCTGTAACTCTGCCTTTCAAATAAATAAAATAAAAATCTTAAAACAAAATAAAAAACTGTTCTTATTAAAAAAGACTCCTATAATATTTTAAAAAAACACTTATTTTATTTTATCGAAAGGCAGAATGCCAGAGAGGGAGAGACATTCCATTTGCTGGTTCAGTCCCCAAATGGCTGCAATGCCTAGGGCTGGGCCAGGCAGCAGTCAGGAACCAGGGACTCCACTGGGTCTCCCACGTAGGTGCAGGGGCCCAAGCACTTGGACCATCTTCTGCTGCTTTCCCAGGTGCATTAGCAGGGAGCTGGATCGGAAGCGGAGCAGCCGGACCGTGTCGCCCGCTGGGCCACAACACCAACTCTTTGTGAACATATTTTAAAGCCATCAGCATTACCCTTACCTGTAATCTTTGAGCGCTTGTGTGAATCATTCCTTAGAGAAGATCTCTAGAACTGGAACTGCTGAGTGGAGCGACGTGCATTTTTAATTTTGACAGCTCGTGTTCGTGTCTGAGACGTAATTGGCATCTGTGCTCTCTTATTTTTAGCAGGGAATCTCCCGAGCCTTGTCTGGCCTCCAATCAAGAACATCATTTCCAGTCTCCTTTCCTGGGGTATGTAGCTCAGTTCTGGCCTGGGCTGTGCTGTGTGTTCTACTTCTCTTTTCTCGTGGAGAAAGCTGTTTGGAGCCAGCTCTGCTGGGGAATGGGCGGGGTGGGGGGGATGACACCTTGCGGGGGTGGGGCCATGGTTAGAAAGAACCTGGATCCATGGGCATGACCATGGGCCTGAGCGTCCTCTCTCCCCCCAGGATTTCCTACCAGCTTAGGCTTGGGTATGGAAAAATAAATCCCATCTCATGATTTACTGATGATTTACCTTTTTTTTTTTTTAGGATTTATTTATTTGAGAGGCAGATTCACAAACAGAGAGAGGGAGAGCCAGAGAAAGATAGGTCTTCCATCCTCTGGTTCACCCCCCAAATGGCCACAATGGCTGTAGCTGAGCCAATCCAAAACCAGGAACCAGGAGCTTCCCCTCAGGGCCCCCATGTGTGTGCAGGGGTCTAAGCACCTGTATCATCTTCCACTGCCTTCCCAGGCCACCATCAGAGAGGATCAGAAGTGGAGCAGCAGGGACTCGAACTGGTGCGCACATGGGGTGCTGGCACCGCAGGCAGAGGCTTAACCTACTAGGCCACAGTGCTGGCCCTGATTTGCCTTCTAAACAGCTTCATGGACAGTGTCGGAGTCTCCATTTCCTCTAGCCTTGCCCACACCACTCATTTATCATCCATCTCTGAGTATCCACCAGTCACGTCTGACTTTACATCTCCTTAATGTGCGGCTGTACCAATCGCATCTGACTTTACATCTCCTTGATGTGTCGCTGTGCCACATGCTCAGGGCAGGGTGCAAGATGCCGTTGTGACTGAAGAAAAAGAAGTGTCCACCATTGGTTTTAACACAAGACACAAAGAGATGGCACTGCTTTTTTCTTTAAAGTTTTCTGTATTTGAAAGTCAGAGTTACACAGAGAGAGAAGGAGAGGCAGAGAAGAGAGAGAGGTCATCCATCCGCTGGTTCACTCCCCAGATGGCCACAACATTCCGAGCTGTGCCTATCAAAGCCAGGAGCCAGGAGCTTCCTCCGCGTCTCCCACGTGGATGCAGGGGCCCAAGGACTTGGGCCATCTTCCACTGCTTTCCCAGGCCACAGCAGAGAGCTGGATCGGAAGAGGAGCAGCCGGGACTAGAACTATGGGATGCCAGCACTGCAGGCAGCGGCTTTACCTGCTATGCCACAGCGCCGGTCCCCTGTACTGCTTTTGAGAAAGACATTCCTGCAGGTATGAAAGTACTCATTGAACCCCCAAAAATCTCTGCAGAGAAGCTGGGCCTGCCTCCCCCACGGTGCTGGAACACAGAGCAAGCCAACCATGAGGTGGAGCAGCCGGGTGCCCACCCCGGGACCTGCAGGAGGCAGCTGGGGTGGAGGACACTTAGCTTCCCCCAGTCGTGGTTCAGAAATTTCTTGGGCTCATCTGCAGGAAGCTGGGAGAACGCCTGGGAGAAAGTCGCAGTGAACAGCGAAGAGTGGCACCGGCTCATTCATGGTCCTCGCTGGCGCTTTGCTGCACTGCCTTCTGCCAGCCAGGCTGGGGGCTGGCAGGACAACACCCTGGGGGAGTGTCCTGCAGAAGGGGGCTGAGCCGGACCCCAGGCTGGCCTCGGCTCCCTCTCTGCAGAGTGGGGACAACGCCGCCGGCACTCCTGGGTGATGGTGAGGACACACTGAGATGACCCATATGACACGCTAGGCCCCCCGGTGTCCGGACGCAGTAGGTGCCCAGTTAGAGGCCACTGTTATAATTAAGAAAGCTGTGAAGAAGAGGGGTGTCCAGAACCCCTCGGTTCCTTTCTGTGTCTTTTTTGTCCCCTAACTGGTGACCTCCATAAACGTTGCTTCCATGCCCACATCCATCCCCCAGGGGGGAATAAAACAAACCCTGCTTTCATAAAGGACCCCACAACGTCCTTCTCACTGGTGAAAACAATGGGTGCGGTGCGGTGCTGCGCTGGGCTCCCGGCACTGACACTCCCACGGCGCGGGCCGGCTTGATGAAACCGCGGAGGCGCAGGTGAATTCTGAGATGTCAGCCATCCACAAAGCTGAATGGGGTGGGGGGGCTGCTAGGCCAATGGGAGGTGCTCCGCTGATGCTGCCCACAGCCTCCTTTTCAGGGGGCTGACACGCGCCCCCCGGTTTCCTACTCTCCCCTCTCCACCTCCCCCTCCTCCTTCCCTCTCCTCTCCTCTGCTTCTTCCGTCTCTTCCTTGCCTAGTGGGCCATCCGCATCAACGGGCTTACATTTCCATAGGCAGGTGCATGTCTTGTTTAGTCACATTAAAAATAAATCACTTGGCCACACACAGCCGATGCATCAATCTGTTCCTTTCTAGGAACAGATCGCTCAGAAACCGAACGGCTGTGGGTGAGAGGCAAGTGGGGGAGGGAACTACTCCTTCCGAGCTTGTCGGTCACCCAGTCGGAAATTCAGTCCTGACCACAGTCAGGCCAATAACGCGATGCCCCAGCTGCAGTCTGTGGACCCCCGACATGAGCTGCACGAGCGATCTGGCTTGGAGTGGAGGGCTTGGTTTGCGTTTGCGTTTACTGAACACCTACTATGTGCCAGGCCCTGCACTTTCTCTTGCATCTATTCTCCTCAAAGGGGGCACTGGGACCCTGGCTGAGGGAACCCTGGACCACTCCACCTGTCAGGACCTCGTTCTGTCAGCTGCACCACAGAGAGTCATCGTGGACTATTCTTCCCGACGGGATGGGACGTCATGGGGGTTGACGGACTCAGCTTCAGAGCTCTGGTGAAGTGACTCAGCATCTCTGAGCCTCGGGTGCTGTGAAACGGGGATGGAAACTGAGGCCAAAGGAGATGACATATTTAAGACATATTTTCAAAACGGGCAGCTGGAGCGGGCATTGGGAGCGGCCGATAGGATGCCCCTTGGGGACTCCCACATTCCACATCAGAGGGCCTAACTCAAACCCCAGCTCCTGCAGTTCCAATCCAGCTCCCTGCTCACCAGCACCCTGGGAGGCGGCAGGTGTCAGCTCCTGTGCTGTGTCCCTGCCACCCATGTCGGAGATCCCAGTGGGGTTCTAGGCTCTTGGGTTTGGCCTGGCCCAGCCCTGGCTGCTGCAAGCATTTTGGGAGTGAACCAGTAGATGGACGATCTCTCTTTTTCTCTCTCTTCATCCCCTTATCTCTATGCCTTTCAAATGAGTAAAACATTTTAAAAATAAAATAGGTGGCTACAAAGAATGGCAGCCAGTGTCTTCAGATGTACACATACCTTCACCTCTCAGAGAGTTCTGCAGGAGGGGGCAGCTGTGTTCCAGGAGGTGTGTCTGTGGGTACGTCTCTGTGTTTGTTAGTGTTTCTATGTGTATGTCTGGGTGTGTCTGGATGTGTCTCTCTGGATGTGTGCCTATATCTGTATGTATTTGCAGGTGTCTCTGTGTGTCTGTGTGTGTATATGTCTGGGTGTGTCTGGATGTGTCTCTCTGGATGTGTGCCTGTGTCTGTGTGTATTTGTGGGTGTCTGTGTCTGTGTCTCTGTATATCTGTGTGAGTGAATGTCTGTGTGTGTGGTTGTGATTGTTTCTGTGTATATGTGTGTATATTGGTGTATATGTCTGTGTGTGTCTGTGGGATCGTGTCTGTGTTATTTGTGGGTGTCTCTGTGTATCTGTGGTTGTGAATGTGTGTGTGGTTGTGACTGTCTCTGTGTATATGCCTGAGTGTGTGTGTGTATATATGTCTGGGTGTGTCTGTGATTGTGTCTGTGTGTGCCTGTGTGTGTGTCTATGTGTATTTGTGGATGTCTCTGTGTGTCTGTATGTGTGATTCTGATTGTTTCTGTGTATATGTCTGTATGTGTGTGTGTATGTGTGTCTGTGTATATGTCTGGGTGTGTCTGTGGGATTGTGTTTGTGTCTGGGTGTGTCTCTGTGTATGTGCGTCCACGGGTGTGTGTTTGTGAGTGTTTTCTTATTCCCAATGAAAACAGTCCGAGGAAGAGGCAGCTGGGATTTCATGGAAATCTTGGCACTAAGGAAGCCAATGCCAGGCTCCATAAGACACCGCTGGCATTTGGTCAGGAGGAGCAGGTGTCCTAGAACCCCAGGCCAGGCCTCCCCATCACCACACCCAGGTGAGGTCACTCCCAGCTGGTCTGCGACTCACTTCAGGCAATAAAACACGGCAAGGGTGACGCTGGGCCAGCTCTGGTTTAAGTCTTGAGAAGTCAGAGAGGCTTGTACTGCTGTGTCCAGGGGCTGGAAGCCAGCACATAAGCAGTGTGGTGTCTGCACTGGAGACACTGTGTATGGAGAGAATAAGCGAGGGAGAGACTTTGAGACCACAGAGAGGGGAGCCCAGCTGGCCCAGTGCCCTGACTCAGCCACTCTTAACCCCCCTCCAGTGAGTGATCCCTGATGGACAGTTTGGTCCAGTCCAGCTCCCAGACCACCATGGCCTCAGCCAATGCCGTGTGCACCTGAAAACAGCCCGACTGGTCCCAGTGAACCCACGGGCTCCTGAGACGGCAGGGACCCTGAGCCATCTGCTCACTTTGGGAGCGGGGTGTCACACATCCACAGGTCCCGGGAGCAGGCAGCCACCGTTCCCAGCTTCCATGGGGTCCCGCATGCACGCTCCCATTGGGAGGGGCTCCGAGGCACTGCCCTGGGGAACTTGGGCGAACAGCTCCCAGGGCGAAATGATGGCACACGGGCTAGGACAGGGCTGGAGACACTAAGACGCACACGGGGTATGCTCAGGATCCCGGTGCAAACAGACCCATTGTTGATAGGGATTGGGGGGGCTGGGAGGGAGGCAGGAGTCACCCCAGCGGGGCAGAGTCTTGTGTGGGGTTTGGAAGGAAAGGGCAGATGATGTTGGGGAGAGTGGCATGGGAGGCGGCGCTGACAATGACATAGCTAGAAACTTAGGCTCACGTGGAGAGGGACCTGGGAAGCAAAGTTTGACATTACTTGGATATAAAAGTGACGGGGCTCCGAGGGGCTGGTAGTAATCCAGGTTCCAGACCTGCAGCAGAGATCCCAGGAAAGCAGGTTCCGTCATGAGCTCTGTCTTCTTCCTCCCATTACAGCTGAGCAGTCCCTTCGGTTCCACCCATCTGTAGATGGCCGCATAGTCCCTTTGTCACGGAGCGGGGGCGGCTGGGGGCTTCCTCTCGTGCAGCCCTGGAGAAAAGTGTGCAGAGCCTGTTTGCCGAGAACCCCTTGATGCCTCCCCCAAGGACAGCTGGTGGGGACGAGAGGGCCGGGCAGGGCCCCTCCATGTGGTTGATGAGGAGCAGAGCTAATTGGTTGGTAATTAGCAGGTTAATGGCCCACGGCAGGGACAAGGCAAGGCTGCCGCCATATGGCAGGGATGGCTTGCGAGTCCCTCCCTCTGCTGCTCTCCCAGCTGGCGTCTGGGGGGCTTGGAAGCTCTGCTCCTGGGAAGATTGGGGTGGGCGTGGTTACCCAGCTCTGGGAGTCAGGCAAGGCCACGAGGTGAACACCAGCACCCGTGAGACAATGAGCAGAGCTGCCACGCCCTTGAGCGATGGGGTGCAGATGCAGGCTGCAGGGGCCGGGGACCAAGTGGGCATAGCTGCAGGATCAGAAAGACAGGGCGGGGGTGTGGTCAGGGAGCCAGCCATGGCTGTGTGAGCGCTCTTCTGATTTGAGGTGGTGCTTCTGCCCTGTTCCTCCATTTGCAACCTCAGCAAGTGCTGTTATTACTGGTTAACAGTTACCGGGTTAGGAATAGGCTCCCGTCAATAGTGACCTAGGCAACCTAAACCTCCCCTCCAGCCAGGAAGGACTGTGGAGGGGTGACAACATGCCGGGGCTGCTGCACCACGGGGAGAAGGCGGTGGGAAGGACCCGCTTCCTGCCCTCAGGCAATAGGGGCTTGGGGCTTCTGCCTCCCGGCCACGGCAGAGCTCAGGGGCCTAGGATCTCAGTCAAGGCGGGAGGCAAGAGGAAGAAGTGGCACCTGTTCTACCTGTTCCTTTCTTTTCTTAAAAAAAAAGATGTATTTATTTGAAAGGCAGAGTTACAGAGAGGCAGAGGCAGAGAGATAGAGAGGTCTTCCATCTGCTGGTTCACTCCCCAAATGGCCGCAACGGCCAGAGCTGAGCCGATCCGAAGCCAGGAGCCAGGAGCTTCCTCCGTGTCTCCCACGTGGGGGCAGGGCCCAAGGACTTGGGCCATCTTCTACTGCTTTCCTAGGCCATAGAAGAGAGCTGGATCAGAAGTGGAGCAGCTGGGACTTGAACCAGCACCTATATGGGATGCTGGCACTGCAGGCAGCAGCTTAACCCATTGTGCTCCAATTCCAGCCCCTCGTCTGTTCCTGTCATCAGGAGAGCAAAGCCTTCCCTGAATCCCCAGCAGGCACATCCCATGCACCATCCCCAGGGAGAACCAGGCACCTAGGGGACATCGGAGTTTTCCTGAATAGTTCATCCAGCTGCTGTTTATCATCTGGGCTGCCCAGAACAAAGTCAAGGTGTGACTTGCAAGGGAGAAGAGGGTGGAGACTCGACAGGCAGGCAGGCTGTCACTGTCTGCAAGGTGAGGCAGGCATGGGCACTGTACATGTCCCTTGGTAAGTATGCATAGGCAACCACCCTAACAGTGACGTTAGATGCAGTGGGAGGTCAGGCCCAGAGTCCTTATGGAGTGCTTGCTATTTACTGAGGTCTTTCCCAAATGCTGTGCAGGGAGTGTGAAGGGGAGGAAGGGATCCAGCCCCAGGGGACCTCCAGACTGGCCGGGGACCACGCACACCCCTGAGACCACCTGCTCCTGGGGCAGTAAAAGGGGATTTGTGGAAACTGAACGCACTGCTATCCAATCATTGTAGGAGGCACTTTCCCTGCCCGCCCTGCCCACGCCCCTTGCGCAGATCACGCCTTGCTCAATGCTTGCAGGAGCCCAGGCCCATCCTCACCCCCGCAATGGCTCATGGGCCCAGATGCATCCTTACCTTAAAAACTTCAAGCAGGGGCCGGTGCTGTGGCACAGCAGGCCAAGCTCCTCTTACAGTGCCGGCATCCCAAATCCGAGCGCCAGTTTCAGTCTCCGTTGCTCTGTTTCTGATCCAGCTCCCTGCAAATGCTCCTGGGAAGGCAGCAGAAGGTGGCTCAAGTGCTTGGGGCGCTGCACCCGTGCGGGAGACCTGGGTGGAGTGCCAGCCTCCTGGCTATGACTTGGTCCAATCTCAGCTTTTGCAGTCATTTGGGAGGTGAACCAGCATATGGAAGATTCCCCATCCATCTCTCTCTGTCACCCTGCCTTTCAAATAAATCAATCTTTTTTTAAGAAAATGGCTCCTCACTGTTTTGGATTAAAGTCAGAACCCCTTAGCTGGGCCTTGAGCCCCATCACCATAAGGGTACCCCCGATCCATGGCTCAGCCGCTCCAGGATGGACTGAAGCAGCCCAGCACTTTCGGAGACATGCCAGGGCCTTGTGCACAGAGCCTCTCTCCCCTATCCCCGCCTCCTCCAAGATCACAGTCAAGGTCACCTCACCCCACCCTGACCTTCCTGCTGCTGCAGCACCTCAAGACACCTGTGCTGGCACCTGCCTCTCTGTTGCTTGGTTACATGGGCGGGGCCCTGCCTCCTCTGAGTACCCTTGTTGCCTGGTCCAAGCCAGGCCTGGGAGCCATGTGGAATGGCGAATGAATGAATGAATGAATGATTCTCCGATGGTGACTGGGGAGCATTGTGGGGGGAGGGTGAGGGGTTTGCGGAGGGTGGAGAAGAAAGGCTTCCCTGCCCTGGAGTCTGGCTTCTGGGTGGGGGTCGGTGGCACTGGGGAGGCCGTCCGCGCTCTGCCTCTCAGTCCCCATCTCAGAAGGAAATCCCCTAGGAGCCAGCAAGGTGGCTGGGAGCTGCCAAGTGTGGCTGCGATTTGACAAACAGGCGGCCGCAAAGCCGTCGGGAGAGAAGAGATCGCGGGTTATCCCCGGAAGAATTCACAAGGCAGCACTAATGAGCTGGAGGGCTGCCTCCCCCACTCCCCCCCCCCCCCCCCCGAGCCCTGGATCCGCCAGATTTGGGCAGAGACGCAGGGAGGGGCCCTGTCGCCCTCTCCACTTCCGGTTTGCTGGCCCCTCAAGCCTGGCGGTCGTCCACAGGAGGGATGGGCATTTTACTGGGGACCTGAATGTGACTTGCTCACAAAGGACCCCAAGAAGCCGCCTGGTGGCAGGGGCAGGGGGCACACAAGGAAGGAGACCCACTGTGACCTCCCTGCCGAGAGAGGTCAAACAGACCAAGTCCTAACATCTGGGAAATTTCCAAATCACAGCTGTCACTGACTTAGCACCTCTCCAGGCGTGCAATGGGCAGGAGTGGTGATGGACATTCACTGACCACTTCCTGCCCAATGCTCCTTGCCCCCCTCACACTCAACACGCACCCTACTTGCCCACGTGGTGCTGACAGGGCACAGCCGCCCTCGTATGAACTGAATTCCCATGATGTCCAGAACGTGGACTCTGCACATCATACTCCCTGCCCCTGCCCCCTCCCTCTGTGAGCCTGCACTCTCTGGAATGCCATTGCTTATTTACCTGTTTGGCCTGGCCTCCAGGGGGCAGTAGTAAGGACTGGGTGGTCAGGATGACTCAGCACTTACAACACACACACACACACACACACACACACACACACGCACACACCCAGCACTGCTCCAAGCACCTCGGGTATATGAACTCTAGTCCCTGTCAGCATCCTAGCTGACAGGCTCATGCTTATGCTCATACCCATTGTATTGACAAGGAAACTGAGAGCAAGGGCCTCGGTTCTCCTGTCAGATGTTGAACCCACAGTTTGTCTACTTAACTGCTCCACAAAGTACTCTCTTGGGAACCCTATGGCCAGCAACCTCCCAGACCACAGCTTTGCGGGACCTGGGGGGACTGACTGTGCTGGAGCCACAGGAGAGGCTCTGCCTGCCCCTTCTGGGCACCCCAGTCCGGCCCTCTTTCCTCCAGGCTGGTTTTCTAAGGTTCTGGTGCAGGGTCCTGAACAGAGAAGGACTGGGTGTGTGAGTGCTGTCCCCAAGGAGACCGCAGTTACAATGTAACGAGCAGGTACAGTCCGTGCAGGAAAGGCATGCAAGAGTAAGGTCTGAAGTAACAAAAAAACACGAAAAGAAACAAGGGATGCTCTAATAATTCTGTCATCCATTCAAAGCAGCAGGCACTGGGGCCAGCCATTGTGGCACAGAGGGTTAAGCCGTTGCTAGGGATGCTCATGAGCCCCGCCTCTTCTTCCAATCCAGCCTCCTCCCAATGCGCCTGGGAGGCAGCAGATGATGGCTCAAGTGCTTGCGTCCCTCCCAGATGGAGCTCCAGGCTCCTAGCTCAACCCTGATTGTTGTGGACATTTGGGGAGTGAACCAGAGGACAGAAAAAGATCTCTGTTTCCCTACTTCTCTCTCTCTGTTCCTCTGCCTTTCAAATCCACACAAATGCAATCATCAACATTAAAAACAGGATGCACCCAGTGGGCTGGAGCCTGGAATACAGAGGTAAACGTGGCTCAGATGAGGCAGTGGCTGCCTCCCCTTGGGGAGAGAAGGCTCCAGGGTGAACCCCTGCAGGCCATAGGGGTCTCCTCCCAACCCTTGGAGGGGCCCAGAGCCAGGTCT
Organism: Oryctolagus cuniculus; assembly: GCF_964237555.1. Classification (NCBI taxonomy): domain Eukaryota; kingdom Metazoa; phylum Chordata; class Mammalia; order Lagomorpha; family Leporidae; genus Oryctolagus; species Oryctolagus cuniculus. The sequence goes on along the minus strand of NC_091443.1, from coordinate 91,766,176 downwards.
CCAGGGGCCCAGCTGTAGAATAAACAGGACAGAGAGCAACCCTCCCCCTGGACCTTTGGGCCAATCATCCCCTTTCAGGGTTCCTCGGGCCTCCTTCTTCCTGGGGGGCTGGCAGAGACCCCCAGGCTCCCGGCCCAGTTGCTCAAGCACAGAGCTACCCACAGACACCACGCCCGTCATCCCACCTGCCCTAGAGCTTGGCCATGTGATGGATGAGGCCCTCCGGCTCTCAGTCCCACAGAGCGCCTTTGAATAATAACTTGGCAAAATGACTCTTTTTTTTTTTTTTTTGCTTCCCCTATTTCTGATTCATTTGCTCTTTCTAAGTCATTCATCTCTTTTGAGTTAGAAGAAGAAAGCGGGAGAAGAATGAGGAGGAGGAAGTGGGGGAGGAGGTGACACAGGAACAAGGGACCATGGGCCCCCCCACCTCCTTCTGCATAGGAGCTGCCACCAGCTTTTTGGAGTGACTTTGAGGCAGCTCCACTCTGCAGGTGGGGTTTGGAAATCAAACCTGGGCTCTGGTCGTGGAAGAAAGGCAAGTGTGGGTGGTTTAGGGGGAGGGGGAGGGGCACTCTTTCCAGGGCTGCAGAAGTGGACTTGGAAGACAGCTGCCTGCTCCACCCCCTTGCCCCAAGCCTTCAGGGCTTGAGAAGGAAGGGGGGGGCGGGGCAGTCTCAGCGGCTCCCAGGAGCCCAGCCCGAGAGAGACAGTGTGCTGCTCTCAAGGAGTTCACAGTCAAGTACCTGGGTAAATGCAGCACTGTGCAGCACCCGTGTTAGAAGCAGCCTGTGTACACACAGCCCAATCAGAGGGAGGAGGCTGTCCATTCTTGCTAGATGGGAGCCCTGGCGGTGGGCAGGGGGCTCCAAATGGCAGGCCTGGCATTTGTCAGGGGTGGGGGAAGGTGTGAGGGGCACAGTGTTGGGGGGAGGGGTGTGGCGCTAAGTGGGGCCTGAGAGCATCAGGAGTGAGACGCCCAGGTAATGACACTGAGGATGGGTCCACTGTCGGTGGGTCCCGAGTAAGGGCGGGGGTGACTCATGGTACCAGGCCAGGGGAGTCATCCGGCTGGGGGGGGGGCGCGGCCAGTCCTGCACCTGTGTGGAGGGTGGACCCCAGCTGGCAGAGGTTGTGTCCTCAACCTGACAGAAACTGACTTAGGCACGGATCCAAGGCAGGGCCCAGGAGGAAGGGGTGGGTGTGAGGCGCACTGGGCATGCCCTGCTGAGCAGGCTCAGGGGCCCTCCTGCTGCCGCCCTTGGCCGAAGCCTCTGCGGAGCCCAGCCAGGTGTGGGGAGGGGGCATGCTGTGGTAGTCTCTGGGGACCCAGAGCTCACAGCATCCAGTCCCAGGGAACACGCTGCAGGCGCACGTATGAACTTGCATTGAGCAGAATATGGCTCCTCTTTTACCAAAAATAAAAGCACATCCCTTTCTCCCTGCTGTGCGGAAACGCCCTCCTCCCTTCCTCCCCTCCTCCTCTCCCTCCACCCTCTCTCTCTCCTTCCATCCTTCCCTCCTCTCTCTCTCTCTCTCTCTCTCTCTCTCTCTCTCTCTCTCTCTCTCCATCCCTTTCTTTTCCAGCTACAGGTGCAGGGAGGACCCAGGTGGCGCACATGCTGGGTGGCGAGGTTGGGAGGCCGATGCTTCCTGGGAGTCCAGTCTGCTTCCAGCCCTCTCTGCCCTCACTCTTGGGTGTGTTTCCCCTGGGGATGGATTTCTTGGTTAATCTTGCGTCACCTAACGGTAAAGACAGATCGTAAGAAGATGAGAGGAGCATCTATTCCGCGAAGCCTCTGCACCCCAGCGCAGCTGGGCGGCCGCTGGCCATAGCCCTGTGGACACCACCTCCCTCCCCCTCCCCCATCTGCCCAAGAACTCTGCATTCTTCCTGCGCCAGGCTCCGGCCTTCTATTCTCATCCTTGGGTCTTCCAGGGCCGGCAACTTTGCGTCCTCAGTCTGGGTAGCCTCTCTTCCTGCAGCCCATGTCCTAGACACTTGAACTTGAGAATGAAGGAGCGACCCCAAGACAACACGGCTGAGCCTCTCTGTGTTCTGTTGCATCCTTTACACAGTTACAGGAGCCAGACGCAAGCGCACAGGCTACACAAGTAATACCCGAAGGGCGAGGCACACAACCTTGCCGCATGAGCTGTTCTCTGCGTAGCACAGAAACACCCGGAGCAGGCAGGAAGCAAAGCCCCCTCCTCTCCTGCACCCTGAGCCGCTGGGACCTCCTTGGGGCGTGGCCTCCCAAGTCCCCCTGCGGCCAGCTGTTTATCCCCACGTGGCACAGACACGGTCATCTCTCTTTTTATCTTACAAATAGGATCATATAAAACATCTGCTGCTTGTTTTCTTTTTCTTTTACATAACATTGTATTTTGGGCCTCTGTTTAAAATAAACCCATCAAATTAATAAATGCTCCTCACAGACTTCACAGAGGAGCAAAAAAGCAACAACCGCCACACCCCCAAAACCCAAATCCTTCCCCTGTCCGCCTCCCGCTCCCACTCTCCAGGGCACACAAAGGCATTTCTGTGCGTTCTAGAAATGACTCTGCACCACACGGCTGCAGACGGGGAAGCGCCGGCTCGGAGGGCTCCCTGGAGGCATCCAAGGTTGCATAGCTCACGGCAAAGGCAAGTGCCCGGCTCTGCGTTTTCCATTGTGCACCTGTACGTCAGGTGTCTGTCTGGTGCCAGTCTCTGCAGGTGTCTCCAATCCCTCCCTGGTGTTGACCTTGCCCACAAGGCTGGAGACAGCCCCTCAGCCTCCCCGCCCAGGGCTGCCCCCGCACTCATGCAGTGTTCCGGGTGGGTCCTGCCGAATCCCTTGTTTCATTAACACCTGCTGGCCCTGCTGTCACGTTGTTACCGAAGAAAGGCATGGACAAAGGCAAAAGTGACAATTAGAGGCACTACAACTCCCTTCATAGGCCCCCTGCGCCGGTGGGGACTGACAGATTATGCCCACTCCTCTCCGCTCTGTGCTGCATTTGGGGGCCACAAGTCTGCCCTGGGGTGTCCACCTCCATGATGGGGGGGTACAAGCCCACCCCCAGCACTCTCTTTTTCTGCAGGTAGCCCAAGCTTCCTCTGTTCTCGCCCTGTGGAAGCATCTTGATGGACAGGGGCCTCTGAGCCCGTGTGCTGCCCGCCCTGACACCCGCGATGGCTGGAACCCTGTCCTGGCCGGCCTGCATGGCTCAGCTGCTCCTCGCAGATAAGCACTGTCGCTGGCCCTGCCCCGACCCCTACTGTCCCGACCCCTATCACCGCTGGCCCTAAGCACCCGCCTCACCTCCCGGCCCCACAAAACTCCTGCGATCCTTGATTCTGCAGCGCCCTCTCGTGGGCACCTGGCGCAGTCTGGAGAGAAGACCCAGGCTGCCGACTCGTTGGGAGGCAGCCATGTGAGCTGGTTGTGGCTCCTAGAGTCCCGTGTTCATGTTTCCCACTGCTCCCTCTCGCCGCGCCGCACCCAGTTCCGCACAAACAGCTGCCGGCGTGCTTGTGCGCGTGGGGGACGGGCAGGCGCTCAGTGTGGGGAGATGCCAGTCCAGGGCCCTAGTGACTGTCCTGTCTTTGTGACCCATGCACCCCAGAGTCAGGACCAAGGGCCTAGGATCCCCACGGAGCTCTCGAATCCTAGGGAAGTCTGGGGGAGGGCACTTGCCCGGGGCTGAGTGGGAAGGAAACACAGCCCTGTCCAGAGACCCCGGCCCAAGGCCCCAGAGCCGGGTCTGCATTCTGCCCCAGGGGACGGAGGCTCCTTGCCCACCCCCGACCAGGTTCTGCCCCACCACCCTGGCGTGGCTACTTCCTTCACGACAGCTGACCACCGGCTCCTCTCTCTCCCGCAACTTGAACGTCTGTCTGCCCAGCCCTTGGGGTGCTCTGGCCTTTCCCCAGGGCCCCCTTCAGCTTCCCCGGCCCCTATTCTCTGGGAAGAGGTCCCCCCAACACACTCATCCATCTTGTATCAGCGCCACCTGCAGGCTCTTCCTGGCGCCCCAGCCCCACCTGGAATAGTGATGCCATCACCATGGCCACCGCCCAGCCTCTCTCCCTGTGCCTCCGCCAGGGGCTGCCAGTCCATGGACAACAAAGGTGCCAGCTGCAATGCCCCTGGCACCTGCCCTAGTCCAGTGGCTTTGGGGAGGGCCCGGTCAGCCTGGCTGCAGACTGAAATGTGCTGCTGGGTGGGGAGGGCAGGGCGGGCGCTGTCCGTCCCTGCCCACGGCGCGCCCGTTCTCAGAGCGCCTCTGCAGGTGCCGCGCTGCCGGCCACTCCTGCCCAGATAGGAGTGAACAAGGGCTGCAGCCCAGGGACACAGGGGCCTAGAGGGAAGGGGCAGAGACACAGAGGCCACACAGGGCAGGAGGGGGAGAGATGGCCAAGGCTACACCACACAGCCTGCTTGATTGACAGGCGGATGGCTTCCCATGGCCCCACCGACAGCCCACCCGGAGGCCGTCTCTACCTTGGTCCCTAATGATCAATTCCCAGAGAGAGAACAAGGAGGCCAATACGAAGAGCAAGAAGAGAAACTGAGGCACACACCTGGGGTGGGGGCATGCTGTTCCGTCTCCCTGTGGGAACAGATCTGGGGGAAATACACACTCCAGCTCTCATCCCCTACACCTGCACAATCAGACGCTGTGGGCATGGGCCCCAGGAATCTACATCTAAATCTGCTGAGTGGCAAAGGGTCCAGCCACTTTGAAATGTACCAGCAAGGTCAGAAAAATTGGCAGGTGCGAGAGGGACTGGTGGGTAAGAAACACTAGGGCAGAGCGTTAACTAAGACGTCTCACAGGTGGGTGACACTTCCGGTGGGCCGTTCCTTGCACTTTCTGTACATCTGGGAATTTTCCTAAGAAGCTGCTGGAGTACCTCTCCCAAGTTACTGGGTGATCGGGCAGGGGCGGGGCTGCTGCTGCAGAAGTACTTGCTTGGAGGCCCTGGGCCGTGTGCTTCACGCCCCTCTGACCGCCAGCCTCAGGCATCACAGAGTCACAGCCTTCCCAGGGTGCACAGCAGGCTGGACAAGGCCTGCCCATCCCTTGGGTTCTTTTTGTTTTTCTTTTAAAGATTTATTTATTTGAAAGGCAGTTACAGAGAGGCAGAGGCAGAGAGAGAGAGAGAGAGGTCTTCCATCCACTGGTTCACTCCCCAATTGGCTGCAACAGCCGGAGCTGCGCCAATCTGAAGCCAGGAGCTAGGAGCCTCTTTCAGGTCTCCCATGTGACTTTTCAGGGGCCCAAGCACTTGGGCCATCTTCTACTGCTTTCCCAGGATATAGCAGAGAGCTGGATCGGAAGTGGAGCAGCTGGGACTTGAACCGGCACTCGTGTGGGATGTCAGCATCACAGGCAGAGTAAGCCCACTACACCACAGCACCAGCCCCTCCTCGGGTTCTGATGCAAGTTTGCACTGAAGCCCCCTTGCCTGGGTCTCCGTGTTGAGCAGGATCAGGTGGTCCCTGGGCTTTGTCCTGCCTGGCAGGTGGTCTGAGGCTGGTCCCTGTGGGGCACTTGTGCCAGAGTGAGAAGCAGACCAACAGTCTGGGCTGGGGGCCGAGCATGGAGCACAGAGGCTAGAAGTTCTCCTGGAAGAATCTGAAGTGGAAGTCCGCGCAGTGGGCCCGCAGCACCTTGGCCAGGGCCGGGGAGCCGCAGAAGAAGACCTGCACCTTGCCCTTCTTCTCAGCGGCCACTTTCTGGAACACCTGCAGTCCGCGGGGTTGGGGAGAACACAGAAGGGTGGTGGGATGGCCAGCCTGCCCACCACACACCTGCCCGCTGGAAGTGAGCATGTGATGGTGCCAGCAATGAGCATCCCCATGGACAGAGGACACTGTGCAGCCCCGAGATGCACCTGCTGCGCTTGACTGTAGAGCCCGCCCTTGGCTGTTCATTTAAGGGCCGCTGCTCAGCTCCCAACACAACCCAGGAGCTCAGGCAGGGGCTGGGGCCAGAGATAAGCAAGAGCCAAGCCCTGCACTCTGGGATCTGCCTCCGTGGAGGACATATGCACCAAACCGCAGGCAGCAATGGCATGCCGTAGCAGACATGCGTGAGGCTACATGCTCCCAACTCCATGCCCCGACTGCTCAGGAGAGAATGAAAATGATCAAAGCAATCTAAGAAACAAAATGGAAAGATTGCAATTCTTTGCATCTTGGGCCTCAGTTTCCCCTCTTGGTGACAGTAGAAGCTAGACTCAATGTCTCCCGAGGATCCAGTCCTCTTGGGCTTCCTCCCTCTGGGAGCCGTGGCTGGCAGGGCCCTGATGGGTCTGTGGGCTAACGTCCTCTGTGAGCGAGCTGGGGTTTGCTGGCCCGCTCGGCCATCCTGTCTGGCCCGTGACTGCAGGGCCCCTGGCTGCTCGTTCCCTGACCTCCCGGCTGCGCCTCTGGCTGGTGAAGCCGTGCAGGCTGCCTTTACCTTGTTCCAGTCCGGCCGGCCAGGCTGTGTGCGGGTCTGGAGGCCTGTGATGGAGTCCTTCTTCTCCTTCTCGGCCAGGAGGTCGAGGGCCATCTGCAGGCCAATGGCCTTCATGTCGTTCTTGCCCAGGGCAGAGGTCATGTACATGTGCAGCTCCAGGAATCGGTCTGTGGGCGGGGGGAGGGCGTGCTGCTGAGAGGCTGGTGCCAGCCATGGCCTCGCCTGGAGCGTGGAGCGAGACCGAGGTCTCAGAACACGTGCCTTCAGCCAACCATAGTGGCCGGAACCTGTCACGGGGTCGGGCTCTGGAGAGGAGACGGCCCACGGCTTGAGCTGGGCCTACTACGTACAAGACACACACGAGCTCCTTAATACTCACTGCGGGCGTGCGCCTTCCAAGCACCACACTAGCTAAGCCTGATTATAGAAGGGGCCGTGGATCCCAGGGTGGCCAGCATGGGGGTCCTCAGGCTCAAAGCTCCTGCCCTTCCGTTTCTCGTTGTGTCCATCTCCAGAGTACTTGGGGACATGAGCCAAGCGTGTGTGAAAAGGGGTCAGGTCACAGGGCTGAGGGAGGCACGAAGGGTGCAGACAGCACGCGCCAATGACGGGCAGGGACAGGCTCCAGCAGATGGAGGGGTGGGGGCTGGGTCAGGTCTCAGGGGCAGGATTGGGGTGGGGGTGGGGGGTGGAAGAAGGCAGCCTAAGAAGGAAAGGTAGGAGCAGAGGCCAAGAGGTGGGAGCAGGTGCGGCTCAGGGTGACCGCCTGGCTGGAACAGAGAATTCTCCGGGGACTGGACCATGGAGGGTCTTGAATGCCCAGCGAAGAAACGGGGGAAGGTGGAGGGTGTCTAAGTTTGAGCAGGTGTGAGGTGGTGATGACAGTGCCTAAGGGAGGGGCGTCTGAGAGCTGAAAACCCATTGAGAGCCCCATTGCCCTTAAATAGCTCTATGCTGCTCCCAGCAGGGGAGCTGGGGCATGGACCCCCCAGCCCCTGGGGCAGCTGGGGCTCCCAGGTGGTCCCCCTGCCCTGCTCCCGCCCCCGCCCTGTGTTCATGCAGCTTCCTGCTGTGTGCTGCACACATGGTCTCCTTCTCTGTGTGTGCCGGGCTGCCTTAGACCTGTGCCCAGCCCTGAGCTGGGATGCCGGAGGGTGCAGCCATGGGCAGGGAATCTCTCTCGCCTGCTCTGCCTCCATTGCTGGCCCCGTGCAGGGCTTTGGGCCGTCTCTGTGGCTTCACCTGCCGCCTCCCTTGGCCCATTCTCCACTGCCTTCATGTCCCAGCCACTGTGGCAAAGCCAACGGCCCCAGGAAGGGTTCAGTTGTGTCACAAATCACCTGGGCCTTGGCAGTGCCAGGTGGTATGGGCCAGAGGGAGATGCATTACAAGGAAAGCCCACATGAGGGGTCCCAGTCCTTCGAGCTCTCCCTCGGAGTCTCTGTGCCCCCGAGAGGGCTGAGAGGAGGGGACAGGAGGCAGCAGGGTAGCAGGGGGAGAAAGGGAGGGGTGGGGCCTCTCCAGACAGCCGTGTTGGGGCGGTCGTCCCAGTTCTGGAACATCCACAGGAAGGAGACAGAGAACAGCCACGCGCACAGCTATATTCATCTCAGCTTTGTTCATGACAACTCCAACAGAAGGTTGAAGATTAAGCTATAGGATTGAAAAACGGTGGACCAGCCTCATGGCGCAGCAGGTTAAGCCACGGCTTATGGTGCTGGATGCATCCCATCTCGGAGCACTGGTTGGAGTCCCGGCTGCTCTGTTATGGGTCCAGCTCCCCACTAATGCACCTAGGAAGGCAGCAGAAGATGGCCCAAGTGCTTGAGCCCCTGCCACCCATGTGGGAGACCTGGATGGAGCTCCTGGCTGTTGGGGCCGTTGCGGGGAGTAAACCAGCAGATGGAGGCTCCTTCTCGCTTTCTGTCACTCTTTCCAATAAACAAATCTTTTTTTTTAAATCATAAGCCACAAATTCTTGCATTAAAACCTTGCTGTATAAAGTTGAAGCCAGGACCTACAAGTTCCAGAGGCAGTTAATGAGAAACCCTGAAAGAAATCTGATGTAAGAAACTGTTGGCTCAAGGTGCTCTGCGAATGCAAAGCCCTGGGTTAGCCCCACCCCTTTTGTTTACACACATGAGGAAGAAGCAAACAGCAAATATTTATATACCAGCAACTAGACATTTTAAATTTAATTGGAACTTCTCCTCTAGCTTGTCATCATAAAATTAAGTTCCTAATGAATTCATATACGTAAGAGCATTGAGGATGAAGTCAACGCTATCTAAATATTTGCTGTAATTGTTCCGGGCCAGGCGGGGCGGGAGCCTCGCTGTGATGGTCTAAGCTTTATGAGCCACCTCCCCAGAGGGTCCCCTTGAACTTCGGGCTTTGAATGTTTGTTACGGTAAACTGTCTGAATGTTTCCTACAGAAAACCATGGGTTTCATTATTTGAACTTGTGTTTATCGTAGCGATTTGAAGTTATTCATGAAAACCTTGTGATAATTAAGCAGCCCAATAAGATCTATTTCCAGGGAACTCAGCCAGTGGAAAAAAACTACCTCAATTCTCTTAAAGTTAAAAATGTATCTAAAGAGATTTCTCCTTGTGCCCCTGAAACAAAACAGAGACCCAGAAGAAGCTGGGAGACCCGTAAGAAGCTCCTAGCCCCTGGCTTCAACCTATCTGGGAAGTGAACTAGCAGATGGAAGATCTCTGAGGATCTCAGTTCATTCTCATTCTCTCTCTCTGTTTCTTTCTCTCTCCCCCACCCCCCACCATCTCTCCCTCTTTCTATATATAACTTTGACTTTCAAATAAATAAATAAATCTTTTTTTAAAAAACCTTATTATATTTATAAGGAATTTGTGTTGAGCAAAAGGAACCACCTTAACCAGCAGTTTCCAGCAGGTGCAGAAGGACTGGAATTGCTGCGAGAAGGGAGACCAATGAGGTCAGTGCACAAGGGCCAGCTTTCTGCCTGGTGCCAGCGTCATGACGATGAGGGTCAGAAACTAGAGTGCAGGGAGGCCAAGGGAGCTCCACTCTGCTGGGCACAGTGTGGGAAAGGGGAATTGCAGACAGAAAAAGGGGGAAGGAAGGAAGAAGAGAGGCAGGGAGGGAGGGAGCGAAGGAAGGGAAGGGCAGGCAGAGGGAAGCTGTGGACTCAGTGACTCGGAAGCTGCATCAAGTTCCCCCTGAGTCCTTGGCTGCAGCTGTGAGGAAGAAAATGACCCGAAAACACAAGGGTGAAAAGGAGTGGAGAGAGCTTGCACTACACAGGGCGCCAGGTCGTGTGATATCAGAAGTGTACCCATTAGTGCTGGAGCTAACAACCCTACACTAGGAGCTGCTCTGGATGCTGGCAAAAACTGCAAGCATGTCTTGAAAAAACCCACAGAATCCTAAAGAACTATGCACCAGGAAGGAGTGCAGGATGGTTTGAAGACATATCACAAAATCTGCAGTACAAAACGGAAGAGCCACAAAGTCTGAGAGCCAGGCATGCAAAGACGCCAGAGAACATGATTTAGTTGGGAGAAAAGGAGTCCTTGGAAACAGACCTGGGAGTGGCAGAGATGACGACTCAGCAGACAAAGACGCTGAAGTGATCCTTACAACTGTGCTCAAGGACAGTAGAGCGAAACGAACAAAACAAACGTAATGAGGAAAGAAATGGGAGACACTGCTGGGGAAGGAAAATACAATAACAGAACTGAAAAACACAATGGACAGACTCAACAGTGGCTCTAAATCTGTTGGATTTCCATGTAAATGCTAGAATCCGCTTGTCAACAGCTATTGTAACTACCTGTTGGGATTTTGATGAGGATGAGGTGCTGCAGAAGAGAGGAGCCGTGAACTTGAAGATGCGCAAAAGAAAGCATTCAAAATGAAGCAGTGAGAGGGAGAACACTCCTGTCACCTGTGGGATGCTATCAAGCTGTTTAACATACCAGTAAATGGAGTGATAGGAAGGGGGAAAAGACACAGAAAAAAAATATGTATGTGGGTTGGCGCTGTAGCATAGTGGGCTAAGCCTCCACCTGTGGCACCTATGGACACTGATTCTAGTCCTGGCTGCTCCTCTTCTTATCCAGCTCTCTGCTGTGGCCTGGGAAAGCAGTAGAAGATGGCCCAAGTCCTTGGGCTCCTTCACCCACGTGGGAGACCCGGAAGAAGCTCCTGGCTCCTGGCTTCAGATCAGCGCAGCTCTGGCCATTCCAGCCATTTGAGGAGTGAACCAATGGACAGAAGATCTTTCTCTCTGCCTCTCCCTCTCACTGTAACTCTACCTCTCAAATAAATATTAAAATAATAAAATCTTATTAAAAAGAAAAAGAAAAAATACATATGTAAAGAGAAAGTAGCTGAAACTTTTCCAGCTTGGTGAAAATTATAAGCCCATATATACAAAAAGTTCAGTGAACTCCAAGTATAAGGAAATGAAGCAAGTCAAAGTGAGACACATCATAAGAAACACTGAAGACCAGTGATAAAGATAAAACCTTTGAAGTGACTGTTCCACGGTGTAGTCACACAGAGCTTGCTGGCACAGGCCAAGCAGTCCATGTGGCCTTTTACATTTGAGAGACATGGTGAACACTACGGTGAACTCCAGACCTACGAGGTTGCTGCTGGCATAACCCCGCATCCTGTCTTACAGGTAACATTGGTTTTTAGAAGTGGAAAGGACACACTCTAAAATAATCTAAATGTATATTATACTACACAGATAAACAGTAGCATAGTCATTGTTATCAAGCATTATGTGTTGCATGTAATTGAATTGCTGTACTACTGTGTTACTGGCAGCCCAGGTTTGCTTGTCCCAGCATCACCCCAGACAAGGGAGTGATGAATTTTGCTACAATGTTACAGTGGCTACTATGTCAGGAGAGAGTAGGGATTTTTCAGCACCATTGTAATTATGTGGTTCACCATTGGCCACAAAATGTCATGTGGCACTTGAGTGTTTACTATGGTAAAGATGTTATACTAAACAGCTGTAAGAAGTTAAAGATGTAATAAACCCTACAGCAACCACTAGAGCAATAAAATAAAACAATAACGTACACTTAATAATCAAATAATGGAGAAAATGATTATACAAATATATAATTAATATGAAAGTGTAGAGGGAAGGAGGGGAAAAAGGACAAACAGAAAACAAACGATGGTGGATTTGAACCCAATTATATCAGTAATTCAGTAATTGTGTTACATAGAAATGGACTAAAAACTCCAGTTAAAAGGCAAAGATTATAAGATTGGACTTATAAAAAGAAAGATCCAGCTACAGCCTGTCTGTAAGAAACTCTTTAAATATAAAGATACAGACTACTTAATGGATGGAAAACACTGGAATTTCTCTACCGATGTCAGGAAGAGGAGACTCCAGAGGAGGGCTCTCCTCAGGACATCATATGCTGAGATGGCGGTTCATTCACCAAGAAGACAAACCCTCAGTGTGTGTCCATGCTTGCTGCGGAATGAAGGCTCTGACTGGCCTCTGTCTCTGGATCTTGGGAAAGAAACTTAAACCCTTGGAATTTCCCAATATGGGTATCTCTGTTACTCAGGAGCCCTTGGATCGCTCCTGGGTTTGTGCTAACAGATAGGATGACTTATCGGGACTAGTCACAGTGAATAGAAGATCGGGGTTTGAGTCAGTCCAAGCACTGGTGAGTGTAGGGCAGCTGAGGCTTGAGGTCAGTCATTCGGTCAGTGATTCAGTCACTTGCTCCTGGTTGCTGAGCTGGAGGCTGACGGATGCATCTTGGTTTCACAGGGAGAAGGCACAGAGGCTCTGTGTACAGCACTCTCCCTACGGGTCCTGCGTTGTGTCCTTTCTGTAAAACTGTAAGCCCAAGTATAGCACTTTCCTGAGTCCCTTGAGTCATTGCAGTGAATCATTTAGCCTGTGGTGGGTGTGAGAACCCACGCATCGCAGCCCACTGGTGAGGAGTGTGAGTGACCTAACAGCCGTCGTGAAGGACTGAGTCCTCGCCTTGTGTGGTATCTGTGCTAACTCGGGCCAGTTACGGGTAGAATGACATTGCAAATACCAGTTGGTGTCAGAAAAAGCTTACCAAAGAGCTTTGAATAAACAAAGCCAAGGGGAAATAGGTAAGTCCATAATGACAGCTGGAAATTTAAACACTCCTGTTCTGGTAACTGACAGAACAGATAAAAGTCAGACATGAACAGCATTCTTGGCCCACCTGATCACTTGCAGAACAGTGGAATTTCACATTCTTCTCATTTGCTGAGGGAATAATCACCAACAAAGACCATACTTCAGGTTATAAAACAAGTTTCCATCACATTTAAATGAACATGTCCTAAAAAATGTACTCTCCCTCTACAACACAATTAAATTAGAAATCAGTAGCAGAAAGAAAGTTCCAAATGTTTTAAAATGAAACAAACGTATAATTGGCCTATGGATCAAAGAAGACATAACAAAGAAAATCAGAAAACATTCTGAGTGAATGATAATGAAAATGCATACAATAAAAATTTGTGTGAGGCAGCTACAGTATTCTTTAGAAATAAATTGATAATATTAAATATATTACAAAAAAGCAAGGCCTTAAGTGTTAAGAAATTAGAAATAGAAGAGCAAATTATATGCAACATAAACAGAAAGATGGAATTAAGGTGATAAATCAGTAAAATAAGAGACAAAAAATTGAGAAATCAGTGAAATTAAAAACTGATTATTTGAAAAGATCAATAAAATTGATAATCCTCTGATGTCCTGTTCAGGAATGAAAGAGAAAAGATAAGTGACTAACATTGGGAATGAAAAGGGGGCATCACTACAGACCACACAGACATGAAAAGGATAATAAGATAATATTACGGATATTATAAAGCCAATAAATTCAGTAACTTAAAAAAAGGACAGATTTATTGAAATGTACCAACTACCCAATGTAGATTTAATGAAATACACTAGCTACCAAAGGTAAGAAGAAATAGATCCAGAGAAAGGAAGAAAATTTTTTGTGAATGATATATTTGATAAGAGGCTGTATCTAAAATATATAAAGAACTATTACAACTCAAGAATAAAAGAGACAAAAATCCAGTTAAAAAATAGAACAAAGGCATAAATAGATTAAAAGATGCCCAACATCATTAGCCATTGGGGAAATGCAAATCAAAACCACAATGAGCTGTTGCTTCACATCCATTAGGATGACTATAATAATAATGAGAATGATAATAATAATAAACAGATACCAATGAGTGTTGGTAAAGACATGGAGAAACTGGAACCCTCGTACACAGCTGAGAGGAGCAGCCAATTTGGAAAATAGTCTGCAGCCCCTCAAAAAACTGAACATAGAGTGAGCATGTTCAGATAACCAGCAATTCCTCTCCCACGTGTTACCCAGCAGAAATGAGAGTGGTCATCGATATAACAGCTTGGATGTACATAGTCATTGCACCTGTATCCAAAATAGCCCCAAAGGGAAATACCTTCCATGTCCAAAAACAAGGGAACACAAAAGCAATTGCACTATATCCGTAAAATGGAATACCACTCACCAATAGAAAGGAACAACTACGTATTGAAACTAGCATCTTTCATCTGCTGGTTCACTCTCCAAATGGCTGCAACAGCCAGGGCAGGGCCAGGCCAAAGCCAGGAGCCAGGAGCTCCATCTGGGTCTCCCACATTGAGTAGCAGGGGCCCAAGCACTAGGACTGTCTTTTGCTGCTTTCCCAGGCACATTAGCAGAGAGCTGGATGGGAAGTGGAGCAGCCGGGACTTGACCCAGTGCTCACATGCGATGCCGGTGGTGCAAGGAAGACTCAGCCTCTGCTCCACAACACCAGCCTCAAGGAATCTAAATGTTTAACAGTGCCCATTTCACATGAAAGATTCATCATCAGAAGAGAAATTACAAAAATAAAAGACTATACTTTCATAAAATGAGAATTTAAAAAAATGAAAAGGGGAGGGAAATCCTATGAAGTGCCTGGAGCGACTTGCACAGCTGGCTGGGATTATGTGCAATTTCCTCCTTTCTCTTTCTCTGTCTTTCCACTTTACAAAGTGTTAGCTTTTAGTGGAATCCACCCCCACCCACCTTTGCTAACGATGGAATAAACACCTTCCCAAAAAGTTCCTGAGTTTACTTTTAAATGGTTCGTTTTGTGCTATGTGAACTTCACCCTGATTAGAAAATGAAGACCCCAAGTGCCCCGCCCCACAGCACTGCCCTCAAGCCCTGTCCCTCTCCTACCTTGCTCAGCTTCCTTGGCCTGCTCCATCTCCAGCCTGGTCAGCAGGCTCACAAACCACTCGAAAGCCCTCTGGTCTCGGTTGATCCAGATGAAGTCCACCTGCAGAGAGCAGCCCTTTGTTCAGCACGGCCCCTCCCAGGCAGCAGGCTCACCTCTGTGGCTCCTGGACCCAAATGCCCACACTGGTGACACGGGACAGGCATCATCACCGCCATTCAACACAGGGGAGAATGGAGGTGAGGAGCCTTGCCCGGGCCACAGAGCCACACAGGACGAGAGCCTGCGCTCCTAACTCCAGGGCCAGCATTGTCTCTGCTGGTTATAGCAAGCAGTGCTTAGATACTAACAGAAAAATAATTAGTTATTCTGTTAGAAGCTCCCTTAAGTGGCCTATGTATAAGAAAGGATTTCTTTTAAAAAAAAAAAAAGATTTATTTATTTATTTGAAAGTCAGAGTTACACAGAGAGAAAGAGAGGCAGAGAGAGGGAGTCTTCCATCAGGTGGTTCATTCCCCAACTGGCCACAATAGCCGGAGCTGGGCTGATCTGAAGCCAGGAGCCAGGAGTTCCTTCCAGGTCTCACACGTGGGTGCAGGGGCCCAAGGACTTGGGCCATCTTCACTGCCTCCCCAGGCCACAGCAGAGAGCTGGATTGGAAGTGAAGCAGCTGGGACCTGAACTGGTGCCCATATGGGATGCCGGCACTGCAGGTGGTGGCTTTACCTGCTACGCCACAGCTCTGACCCCAAGAATAGATTTCAAAATGTAAAAACACATTTCACTTGTAAAACCTCCGTGGGGTCAGGGACAGCAGGCCTTGTGGTTGTAACTGACTCCAGATGACCTGACTTTCAAGCTGCACAGCCTCCAGTGGGGGTCTCACTGGCGGCAGATGGCCGACAGGAGACACATGGATAGTGAGGGGCACCAGGAGAACCTGGGGTATCCGGGGGAGACAGGTGGCTTGTAGTGAGCTGAAGGACCCCAGGAGGGGACGGTCATCTGTCCCTCCCCACCTCTGCACGGGAGGACCAGCTCTGTTCCAGGAGGTGTCCTGGGGAGAAGTTTGGGAGGCCTGCCTGCAGGAGGCAGCACTCACCTTTTGGAGTTTCATGTCCTCGTCCTGGATGCCACTAGACCAGCAATGATGGCATTTGGGACAAACTCGCTTCCTCTGCTGGTGCCTGAGGTAGGAGGAAGGGGGTTTTGGATCCGGGGTGAATACAAGACTTTTCAGCACCCCAAAGAGCAGTTCAGGAGAGGGTGGTAGTGTCCACTCTAAGAGGAAGGGGAGGGATGAGACGCACAAAAGGGACAGAGGGAAGAAAAGCAGGAGAGAGAAGAGGAAATGCTAGGAGGGGAGCAGGTGGAAGGGGAGGAAAGAGGAAGAGAAGGGGGAGGGTGAGAGGGAGCACAACGCCCTGCACTTGGGCCCAGGGCCCAGGCAGTGGCCACATCTGGCTGCCCCTCCCTCACCTGTACAGGACGCCCTGCAGGACGGCGCACCTGCCTCACCTGCACAGGACGCCCTGCAGGATGGCTCACCTCCCTCACCTGTGCAGGACGCCCTGCAGGATGGCTCACCTGCCTCACCTGTGCAGGACGCCCTGCAGGACGGCGCATCTCCCTCACCTGTGCAGGACGCCCTGCAGGATGGCTCACCTCCCTCACCTGTGCAGGACGCCCTGCAGGATGGCTCACCTCCCTCACCTGTGCAGGACGCCCTGCAGGACAGCTCACCTGCCTCACCTGTGCAGGACGCCCTGCAGGATGGCGCATCTCCCTCACCTGTGCAGGACGCCCTGCAGGACGGCGCATCTCCCTCACCTGTGCAGGACGCCCTGCAGGACGGTGCACCGGCCTCACCTGTGCAGGACGCCCTGCAGGATGGCTCACCTGCCTCACCTGTGCAGGACGCCCTGCAGGACGGCGCATCTCCCTCACCTGTGCAGGACGCCCTGCAGGACGGTGCACCGGCCTCACCTGTACAGGATGCTCTGCAGGATGGAGGCGAAGGGCGTGATTCCAATGCCCGCCCCAATCAGCACCGCGTGCTCTGCGGCGAAGATCCTGCGGGTGGGGCTCCCATAAGGGCCGTCGATGTAGCACTGGGCATGGGTGGGTGTGAGAGAAGAGAGCACCGCGTTATGCTCAGGCCGTCATCCCGCGGCTAGAACCAGCGGCTCCCGCGCCAGTGCTCCTGGCACTTGCTGTGTGCCCAGCACGAGTCTGGGGAGATCCCTGGCAGGTGCGAGTGCAGATGCGCTGAGATGGGACCCAGCAGAGCCCCTCCTCTGCACACGGGCTGCTAAGGAGCTGCGCACGGAGCTCTCTGCACTCATCCCACCCCTGGAGGAGGCATGGGCAGAGGAGGGGCTGGGCAGCATGCATATGAAGAGCAGGGGGTGGCGGAAGTCGGGCTGTGGGGCTTTGAGGAGCACGGGCACCACAGCCAGGGTCGTCCTCCCGCGGGGGGGAGGGGCGGGCGTTCTCGGCCATGGCCAGCCTAGAGCCTCTCACCTTAATGTTGCAGAACTGGTGGCTCTCGGAGGGCATCTCGGGGGCCTGCAGAGAGTTAGGGGGGCTCTGGGGTTTGGGGAAATGACAGCGACCCTGATCGTGAGCATCTGCCCATCTCTGGGGTGCCAGTACTGCCACCACAACGACCACGGTAGCCGTCCCTGAGAATGTCCCCACTGGCTCTTATGGTCCTGTCCAGGTCAGCACCCGGCTCACCTCTTAGCTCAGCCTCCAGCCACTCCCACCTTCCTTATCTCCAGCTGGCCTGGGACATTCTTCTCCCTCTGCCTAAATCTCCCTTCTGCTGCCCCCGCCTGTCACTCACCCTGCACTGTCCAGCTCATTGGAAGTAGAGCTTCGCTCGGCTGCTCCAAGAGCCAGAGTCTCCCACCCTGGCCCAAGGCTCCACCCGCCTAGCCTAGTCTCTGCTCTGGGGGTGCTGGTGCATGCGCTCTCCGAGGCAGCACCTCCTCTGTCTGCAGTGGCTGCCCACCATCTCCAGCTACAGCCCCCCGTAGACAGACAGACAGACAGATGGACAGACAGTCAGAGCCAAAGCCCTTCCTTTGGAAGGTGAAGGAAGCAGAGCCCAGAGTGGATCTGAAGGGACCTGAGACAGTTGTGCCTGCTGAGGGAGGCAGAGCTGGGAGGGGGCCTCCCAGCCAGCCGGCCAGTCTCACGGGCCCTGGGAGAGGAGCCAAGGCTGGGAGTGTGGACAGAACTAGCCCAAGATCCCACAGAGCCAGGAAGAGCCTGGGGCCGGGGCTGCCCCAACAAGACCACCACATCTCAGCGCCTGGCTGCTTGGTCTGGGGGCGACGGAATTTCGCATTCCCCACAGTGGAGGACATGAATTTGGCTCCCCTACAAGTTTCTCTAATCCTTCTGATGGCACCCAGAAAGCCTGACACTGCGCCAGCACCTCTGGAGCACCTGCTAACTTTTCTTTTTTTAAACAAAGTGAGAAAGGGAGGGAGAGTGAAAGGGAGAGTAAGGGAGCGGAGGAGTAGGGGAGGCGGCCCTGGCTCGATTTTCATTGATTTTACTTTCAGAGCAATGCTTTGTTTTCTGTTAAACACGGCCATCTAAAGAAGCCTTTTTAAATGTAATTAAGTTTAACAGTGCCGTGGGGAAGTAAGAGAAACATGCAATAGGCAGAGTTAGTGGCAGGTGGCTGGTGATGGGTTGCAGCCACAGCAGGGGCTGTGTGCCGCTTCCTGCACGGGGGCTGGGCTTCCCAGCCCCTGGGAGATGAGCCAGCCCCGCCCACCCCACCCCCCCCAGCTCCCGCAGCCTTACCAGGTCTGCGGAAGAGGCTGTCCCTGGTGCTGCAGCCTCTCTCTCAGTCCTGGTGCATGCCCAGTCTTCACCACCCTGCTGGGCAGGTCCTTCGCTGTATGACGCCAGGTCCACAATGGCGTCCTTGGAGGCGGCCACTGTTCCCTGGGCTGGGGCTCCAGAATGGACGGGCTGGGGCTGCACACCCTGTTTATTTTTGTGATGGAAACTGCTTTAGGATTTAAATCACAAGATGGATACGTGCTAGTTGAACACAATGACACAAATCGGTGAGAAATGTTTTAGACAACATAACCACGCTTGACCAGCCTTGCACATGAGTACACTGGAATGTAGATCATCTTTTAGGCACCTTCTATCCCGGGAGAGGGATGATCCCTGGCTGGGAGTCTGGACTGGCTCCACTGGCTCCCTATGCTGAACCACTGTCCCCAAGGAAGTAGCGTCTTTCCCAGCAGTGCCCCTTGTCCCCTTGTCCCTGCGTTATTCCTCTGTGTAACACTCGTCACCACCCGCCTAGTCGCCTTGTGTGTTCTGTCTCCCCAGCAGGGGGGCGTCAGGTGCTAGGCCTACTTGGCTCAGCTGCGGCCTGGAAGACAGTCACCGCTGTGCTGGAGCCATCTGCGCTAAAGGAATGCATCCAAGCCAACTGCTCTTGCGCACCTGCTCAAAGAGCTTCTGAGAGCCGATCTCTAACAAGGGAACTGCTGGGCCGGGGTGTTCCTGTGGAACACGCTCCGTCTGTACGGCCAGACTGCTCCTGGGAAGAATGTGCCAGTGGACTTCTGTGGCAGGGGTGCCCCCAGTCCCTGGCAAACGGCATCCCCATGTGTTTACCCACAGACCTCGGGGGTGGAAAGTCCTTCAGGAAGAGTCCCCTGTTGGACAGCAGAGGGCGCTCTGCCTGCCTCTACCCGCCCCAAGCTCTGCTTCTGGTAGGGTTCTGGAAAGGTCTGGCCATAGGGATTTCCCCTGGACTTTAAATTCCCCAAGAGCAAGGCAGGGCTGGGCCAGGCCTGGGGACTTGTCTGCCTTTGACCTTCAGCAGGTTTCCATACTCCTGTTATAGGTCTGCAGCCAACAGGTGCAGGCTGCTGAGTTTGTACCCAGCATCCCTCAACCCCCCCTTCTAGCCTTACTTCCTGGGGAGCTGCTCTGGGCTCTGCTCAGTCCTCCAAACCCTCTGGGGCACCAGCACCTTGCCAGTTTTGTGGGTTTCAGCCAGGCTCAGAGATAATGAGGTTGACATTGATGATGGTGATGAGGAAGGGGGCCCACCGGGGCCACGCTTCCCCTGCCCCTCAATTCTCAAACAGTTATGTGTTCTCATCCAGTTGTCCTTGAGACACTCGTGTGAGCAAGGTAAGGCTGGGAAGGAAACTGCTCCCATTTGACAGATGAGCACAGTGAGGATGAGTGAGGTAAAAGGACTTGCCCAAGGCCATACATTTGGCAAGTGTGGCAGCACAAACTGGAGATGATTCTATCTGTTCTCCCCTCTTACCGTGGTTGTTCCTGCCCCTCCAGGCTGTGCTGGATCTGGGGTGGCCAGGCCTCAAGGAGGCTCTGGGACCACACGGGCAGCAGAGGCCAGGACCACGTGGGCTGCCACCCAGCCCGCGTACACAGCAGTTGCTCCATGATCGCTGTGCACTGAGCAGGAAGAAGGCAACTTGGTGCTCACGGGTTTGCCTACTGAGTCTGCCCCTCCCATAGGCCACCTACCTGGGGCCTCCTCTGGCTCTGTCTCAGCCTCAGACTCCTCGATAGCCTCTTGGGACCAAAGCCCACAGGGTCCGATGCCTGGAAGAACTCGTGCAGCCTGTTTGTCCACTGGCCTTCCGACCGGACGTGCAGCCAGATGGTGTCTGAGCAAGAGACAGGAAGCAGAGCAAGGGCTGTGCGGGCCTCCAACAGGCCGCAGGCTTTGCACCGTGGGAGGGGTTGGTGCTGGCCTCAGACGCTTGAGTCCCAGTGGCAATGTCCTTCCTCAGGGTCAAACTAGCTCCACAGGGGCCGGCGCTGTGGTGTAGCTGGCAAAGCCACTGCCTGCAGTGCCGGCATCTCATATGGGCGCCGGTTCAAGTCCTGGCTGCTCCTCTTCCAACCCAGCTCTCTGCTGTGGCCTGGGAAAGCAGTTGAAGATGGCCCAAGTGTTTGGGCCCCTGCACCCGTGTGGGAGACCCAGAAGAAGCTCCTGGCTGTGGACCGGCCCAGCTCTGACTGTTACAGCCATTTGAGGAGTGAACCAGCAGATAGAAGACTTCTCTCTCTGTCTCTCCCTCTCTCTGTCTCTGTAACTCTGCCACTCAAATAAATAAATACATATTAAAACAAAACAAAACAAAACAAATAGACAAACAAAAAAACCTAGCTCCACAGCCAAGGGACTCGGACATCCCAGCTCTCCCAGTGCAGCCAGTGAAGCTGAATAAGGGCTCCGTCTCCTCTCCCAGGCATGTGTCAGAGTTTCTGAGCACACTAGGAACTCCCTAAGGGTGAGGGCCCTGCCTCCTCCACGAGCTGGGGTAGCTCCCATCATTCAACAGCTCTGCATTCAGTAGGTGCTCAATCCATGCTGAGACCAACTGCTCTCATTGTACCCCACATCTGAGGTGTAGCAGGTGTTTGCTGCTGAGGTTCTGTGTTGCGTGGTGACAGGTGGGAAGGAGGGGTCAGGTGTTCCCCTCTGCTGAGGGGAGCCCACATCAGAGCGAGGAGGACCACAGAGGGTCTCCGGCTGAGTCCCTGCTTCCTTCCCTTGTTTTTCTAGACCACAGACTCCCTTGGCTGTACTGGGAAGGCAACGGAGCGTCTCCTCGTTGGGATGAAGTTTTTCAACATACAAAATCACACAGAAGTCATAGCAACACAGAAATCATAAGACAAGGTTTTGGAATGCTGTCACCACAAAGAAATGGCAAATGTCTGAGGTAACGGATACACTAATTACACTGATTTGATCATTACACATTATATGCATTGTGCATGAATCAAAATGCTACATTGTATCTGAGAAATTTGTACAATTACTATGTGTCAATTAAAATCCTAATAGAGAAATTATAGAGGAAACCAGTGTAACAGCTACAAAACATTAGCAAATGTTTTGGTTTAAGAAGACATTGACTCCTTTGTCAGTAAATGTCGGTGAATTCACTCAGCCCCAGCTGCTCTGTGGAATCCCACTCCGGGACACCAACGAACTGAGCTCCACACACAAAGTGGGTGTATTTACCACCCACACAAGCTCATTCAGCTTACTGGGGGAGACTCAGGACTCGTGAGACAGGTGGATTCCAAGCGGAGACCCTGAAGAAAACCCTTCAAGAACCAACCAAGGAGCCAGTGCTGTGGCACGGTGGATCACGCCAGCACTGACAAGGACAGCATCGTGTACTGCAGTGCTGATTCTCCACTGCCAACCCAGCTTCCTGCTAATGCACCTGGGAAGGCAGTGGAAGACGGGCCAAGTGCACACACATAAAGGAGTAGATGCTAAAATAATGATTAAAAATATAGTAAACACAAAAACAAATAGTATAGTCATTTACCATCATTAGCAAGCATCATTTAACTATTCATAATTGTATGTGCTAAATGTTTATGTGATGTAGGTATCTATGCCAGCACCACCATATGGTGATATGATGGTTGTTAGGATGTGAATTCACAATAGGAATTTTTCAGCTCCATTATAGAGGGGGCTTCAAAAAGTTTACAGAAAATGTGCATTATAAAAGAGCTATGCCTGGGGCCAGCGCTATGGCCTAGTGGGTGAAGCTGCCACTTGCAGTGCCGGCATTCCATTTGGGCACCGGTTCGAGTCCTGGCTGCTTCACATCTGATCTGGCTCTCTGCTGTGGCCTGGGAGACCAGTGGAAAATGGCCCAAGTCCTTGGGCCCCTGCACCCATGTGGGAGACCCGGAGGAAGCTTCTGGCTCCTGGTTTAGGATCAGTGCAGCTCCGGCCATTGCGGCCAGTTGGGGAGTGAACCAGCAGATGGAAGACCTCTCTCTTTCTCTTTCTGCCTCTTCTCTCTCTGTGTAACTCTGACTTTCAAATTAATAAGTAAGTCTTAAAAAATGCTATGCCTGGATTTCAAAGCTTCTGCACCCAAATAAACTTTAGCTTCTAACTCCATTTTCCATGGACTTTGTGAAGTCCCCTTGTATCTTACAGGACCCCTGCCCCTACCCCCCATCCGTGCAGTCTGTCATGGATCAAAGCGTCACTAGGTGCATGACTGTGGAGAGAGATCTGGAAGGCTGTGCACCAAACAAAAGGGTTCTCCTTGCACGGATTTGCTGGAGGGATTTCCATTTCCCTCTGTACATTTCTATATTGCCTGAACTTTCAGAGAACATAGATGTTCTTTACAAAACATTAAAGGAAGGAAAAGTAGCCCATCTTGATCATCCCCAGCCCAGTCCATTGTACATCCAGGACAGAGGTGTGAAGCCCCATGTGGGCTTATGTCTGCAGCCTGAGCTGTGGGGACTGAGCCGGGGGTCCTGCCGGGCTGGGGCTGGGTGCAGCCTGAGTGGAACTTAAACTTGGAATGGGGATGACTCAGGGAGTCCCTGGCACCCTGGACACCCCTCCCCTCACTGAGCCCAGCAGGGCTCTCGCTGTACCAGAACACCAACACCACCTTACTGGGCACAAGCACTGGGGCCAGCCACCATTGCCAGGCCAATCGCTGGCCTGGCCAGGAGTGCAGGGGTCCAGGTGCCAACTCCAGCAACAGCCTGGGACCAGAAGGCAGGCATGTGCATGGGTGAGAGTCAGAGGACAGCTGGGCACGGCACGGAGGGCTTAGCAGTCCTGTGGGTGCTGGGGACCCAGGCAGAAACGGGGGTGGTTCAGGGCTGGGGGAGAAGAACGCAGGCATTCCACTGCCTTGGGCTCCGTATGGCTCATGCTCGGCCACAGAGAGGAGCCTGGCCTCCCATCACAGCCCCCTGGAAAACGCCTGCGGTGCTGCCCGAGCCAGCCACTCCTCTGCTTACGGACCACCCATGATGGGGCTCCCATTGTGGCGCAGGGCAGTAAGCTGCTACTTGCAAAGCCTGTATCCTATAGCAGAGCGCGAGTCCAAGCTGCTCTGCTTCTCACCCAGCTTCCTGCTAATGAGCCTGAGAAAGCGCTTGGGCCCCTGCTCCCGTGTGGGAGACCTGGATGGAGTTCCAGGCTCCTGGCTTCAGCCCACCCTGGCTACTGTGGTCATTTGGGGAGTAAATCAGTGGATGTAACACCTCTCTTTATCTCTCTCTCTCTCTTTCTCTCACGTTGTCTGTCAAATAAATAATTTTTAAAAAGAGACAGAGAGGGAGAGAGAACCATCCATGGCTCCCAACTGCCTCCGCCCTCCACCCGGATCCCAACTCTGCTCTGCCAGTCCTCAGCCCCACCCTGGCTCTAACTGGCTCACCCTACCTGCTCCCCTGAGCTCCAGAGGCCTCAGACTGCTCCGTGCGTCCAATTTTTCATGTTTCCACACATGCTTTCCTGCGTCCTCCCTCATCTCATAACCACCTACCAACCCTGCAAAGTGCATGGAAGTGCCGCTGTCTCCCTGTAACCCTCCCGCCAGCCGCCAGCCGGGACAGCCCCTGCCACCCCACAGGGTCAGTGTCCTCCTGTCTGCTGCCTTTCCGCTGGGGCTCCTGCCTCTGTGTGTCTCTGGTTGGGGTCGCCGTGTGGCATTCCCAGCCTGCACTGGGCCCACGGCAGCCACGGAGCCGCTGTACCTTTCTGCTCGGGAGCACTGCTGATGGTGAAAGGGTGCCACTCGTAGCGCGCGATGGTGGGGACGTTCAGGTACAAGTAGTCGCCTGGCCGGTAGTGGAAGAGAGGCGGCCGCCGGATGAGGAGGTGAGTGACCTGGGAGGCAGCAAGGGGACCTGCGTCATCCCCGCAGGCCCAAAGCTGCTAGCCGCTCCCTCCCTCTGCTGCAGAAACCTGGCAAGCCTGGGATAGGATGTGACACTGCCCTGGCAGCCTGCCAGCCTGGAGGTGGGCAACAGAGAAGGGGGAGTCAGGCTGGGCCTGAAGTGGGGCCCAGGGTTTGACTGCACTTCTCGGGGTATAAACACAGCTGCTGAGGGGGCCCCCTCCTCCAGGGAGCCTTCCTGACTGCCCCAGCTCTCTTCATGGATTTGGGCAGCACCTCAGCCAGTACTCGGCATTGTCCAGCAGCTCGTGGGCGTCCCCCCGGGGTGTCAATCACCTTCTGTGTGCTAAGCACTTGCTGTGTACCGGAGCTGTGTGCAGCGCCTCCAAAAGGCTCTGCAAGATGGCCGCTGCTTCGTGCCATGTGCCTGAGCAGCGAAGGCTCAGGGAGCTTGCATTACCTGCCCCGGGCCGCCAGGTGGGAGAGGCCTGCTGCTCGCTGGAGCCAGACCCCAGCCCCAGCCCCAGCCCCAGCTCTCCCTGTCCTCAAGTCCAGGGCTGAGCCCGCCAGAGCCGCCTCTCCTCCCTCCACAGACAGCCACGGCGCCTCCCTCCCTCTCCTCCCGAAACGCCACCAGGCACCTGTTCAGCCTTCCTGTGATGTGCAGCCCCTCCCCCCACAGCCACCGCCTCCAGGTCAAGGCCCTTGGCACCTCCCATCTTCACATGCAGCGGGTCCCCGAGCCAACAGCCCCCAGCCGAGCTCCACAGAGCAAGCACAGAAACCCAGCTAGGCTGGATACACACCACGTGTGTTCCACTCATCTCGCCCACCACGCTCCCGGGCTCTCACAGCCTGCACAGCAGGCTGCCAGCTTGGAAGGCCTTTCCCTATCAGGCCCTGCCTGCCTCTCCAGCGTCTCCCTGTTGGCCCTGTCCTGGTTATGCCCAAGGGCCCACAGTTCCCCCAAGTACAATGGACCCTTTCATAACTCCATGCTTTTGCAAGTTTGCTTCTTCTCCCAGAAATACCTTTCCTGCCTTAGCTTCCAACAAACTCCTATTCAACCCTCAAAACCCTGACACGGGCTCTCCTCCTACATTCTGAAGCATTCCCTGGAGATAGCGTCCAAACAGTTGAACACTGTCTGACATTCTGCTTCTCTCCTCACTGACACACAGCCTAACCCAGCTGCTTGACCCCGGCACCTGCCCCAGGGTGAGATGGGAAAGGGCTCCCCCCGCACCTTGGAGGGGAGGAGGTTGACTTCCACGATGCACAGGGCCTCCATGCGGGACGCTGCCAGTCCGACAGCCTTCTCCAGGAAGAACAGGGTGCCAGGGACCAGCAGCCACTTCCAGAAATTGGGTCCATGCAGGATGAGCAGAAGCCATATGGGGAGGTAGGCCAGGTGGGTCCAATAGAACACCTGGGAGAGCGGGGAGGTGGCCAACCGAGCTCAGGGACCTGGGCGTGCCAGAGAGCCCACTCCCTGGGGACGGTGTTGGGCAAGAGGCTGGGGCTGGGACGCTGCGTTGCTTCTTTGTTCTGGGGACTTGGCTGAGAGAGTGAGCAAGGGAAGGTCCTGATGCTGCAGACCAGTATCTGAGATACAGGCCTGGGGACGCACTGGGCAGAGAGCAACTGTCAAGGTCACTGGTGCAGGAGGAAGCAAGGGGACATCAGTGGACTCCTGGGAGTGGAGAAGCAAGTGCAGGTTTCACTGCCTGCTCTGCTTCTTATTTTATTTTATTTTTTTTTTGACAGGCAGAGTGGACAGTGAGAGAGAGAGAAAGGTCTTCCTCTGCAGTTGGTTCACCCTCCAATGGCCGCCGCGGCTGGCGCACCGCGCTGATCCGATGGCAGGAGCCAGGTGCTTCTCCTGGTCTCCCATGGGGTGCAGGGCCCAAGCACCTGGGCCATCCTCCACTGCACTCCCTGGCCACAGCAGAGAGCTGGCCTGGAAGAGGGGCAACCGGGACAGAATCTGGCACCCCAACCGGGACTAGAACCCGGTGTGCCGGCGCCGCTAGGCGGAGGATTAGCCTAGTGAGCCGCGGCGCCAGCCCGCCTGCTCTGCTTCTAACTACGGGGCCTCGGGATGTTCTCTGCCTCTCTCAGCGTCGCACGAGGATGCGGATCCCTACACCCAAGGCTTGTTGCTGTGGCCTGTGGGCGTCTATTCCAGCTGTGGCCAGCTCAGTCCAGGAGACCGAGTCCCCAGGCCAAATCCGCCGGGACTGCCCACATCTTGACAACTGGAACTAACACGTTCAGGGCACCTGTGTGCTGGGTAGCTAGTTAGTGGCTTCATGCAGATTCTCTCACGAATTCTTAACGGAACTTCGAAGGCGGAGAATTACACTTTACAATTTCACAGGTGAGGAAATCGAAGCTCAGCAGAGCTGAGTGACCAGAAAGCAGGGCGGTGGGACTGGACCCCCGGGTGAGCCTGCGTTTCCCCTGCCTTGCCCTGTTTGGGTCCAACTGAAGCCGGTGAGGGCGAGATGTTGGCAAAAGGGCCGAATCTTCCATAGCAAACCATTTTCGCTTGGCAGATCTGAACCACAGCCCATTGGCTGGGAGCCCCCCCACCCCATCACATGCAAATAACATGCAGACCAGCCTGGGACCTTCTTGAGCTCTGGAGTAAGTTAAAGGGAAGGTGTGTGTGTGTTGGGAGGGGGACAGGGTGGGAGCTGGCAGGGGCAGGGCAGGGGCAGGGGCAGAGGCTGGGCACCTCAAAGTGGCCGCTCCTGCGGACGCAGGTGCTGGCACAGGCGACCATGAGCAGCAGTAGCAGCAGCAGGGCGACACCTGTCGGAGAGGCCAAGCCGTGCACCCAGCCGATGCCGGGCCTGGTGGTGAGCAGCAGCTCCCAGAACTGGAAAGGGCTGGCTCCAGAGTGAACTTGCAGCGCTGCAGACGACAAGCCCAGGTCTGCCCACATCGCCTTGCCTTTGGGACCCCGCCCCTATACCCATGAGACACGGGCACAGGTGAGGGCTTTGGCGCAGGGCGCCCGCCAAAAGGGCACCCCCCGCCCCGTGTCCCCTTAGGCTGGGGGCTGGATACTTGAGAGGACCAGGAGACATCCAGCCCCTGCCCCGCCCCACCCCGCCCCCAGCCCTCTCCAGACCACTCACCAAAGTTCACCACGTGGGCCACCGTGTGCACGAGGGACAGCCCGACCACCACGTAGCCCATGAGCTGGTGAAACTGGATGTTGCGGTCCAGGGGCAGGACCTGAGCCAGCCACGTGGCCCGCAGCCAGGTAAGGCAGCGCCTGAACATGAGCACCTGGTAGGCAGAGAAGCAGGGAGCCCAGCCTCTCTCTGTGCCCCATCCCCCCCCCCCCCGCGCTGCCCGTGCCCTCCTGAGCCAGCTGCACCTCCTGAGTGGGCGTCTCACCCCCCAGCCCCACCCCGTATCCCCCCAGTCTGCACTGCTCCTTGAGGTCCAGCTGGGGTCTCTCTCGGGAATTCCGGGGGAGAAGAGAATGTGTGCGTTTTACTTTTCATGTCAACGCGGGAGCCACACGGAAGCTCGGCCTGATACTTAATGCCCGCGTTGATGTCACGTCCTCTTGGTCCACGGGCTGGGTGGGCAGGTGCCACGTGTCCTGCTCTAGGCGTCCCCTGGAGAAGTCCAGGGCAGTCGACAAGGGCTGTCCTACTTGATCATTGAAACAGGATCACGTTCTGCTTTAAGTTCAAGGCCTCTCTGCCCTGAGCCTGGGACGCGCAGTCAGCCACAGGAATGGCGGCTACAAGTCACTGGCCCCCTCTCCTGGCCTCCCCCTCCACCGAGAGGGCCGGCCCAGCTGATTTCCAGGTGTGGGTGTGGCTTTGCCAGGAACCCGCGCCTGTCCTGCTGCCCGTGCCCCTCCGTGTTCCCGCGGAGCCCTACCGCGATGAAGCTGCAGTCGAAGTTGAGGCACTGGCCGCAGCCCTTGGCCACCATGACGCTGGCGCCCAGGGTCCGGTGCGCGCTGGCCGCCAGCGCGAAGAGCAACACGTGGAGGCCCGCGTAGGCGGCCAGGCAGAGCAGCTGGCTGCGGTGGTTGTGCCAGTAGGCGGGGGTCAGCAGGCGTGGCCGGCGCGGGCGAGGCTGGGCGGCAGGCGGAGTCAGCCAGTGAGCGGCGCTGCGGGAGCGGGGGCGGGGCTCAGAGGGCGGGGTGGGGAGAGTGGGGAGCGGGGCACCTGTGCTGGGCACGGGGTGTGGGCTCTAAGAGAGTTCGAACCTGGAGACCTCCTCTCCGCTTTCTCCGGCCGACTATTTGGAGCCCCGTGGCAAGCGTGTGGGGTCACCAGGAAACAGAGAGGTCAGCGACTTGGCCACAGTCACATAGCCGGGGGATGGCCCCGCCACCTCGGCCATTTCTCAGTTTTAAAAAAGGACAGGCATTTGGCATAGCAGGTAAGACACTGCTTGGGAGCCCTGCGACTCACCTCACAGTGCCTGGGTTAGAATCCCAGCTATGCGTCCAGTCCAGGTGCCGAGCTGCACCTGGGAGGCGGCTAGGATGGCTGAAGTGCTTGGGCCCCTGCCACCCACGGCGGGGGGGGGGGGGGGACCTGCATGGAGCTCCTGGCTCCCGGCTTTAGCCTGGCCCAGCCCCGGCTGTTGCCAGCATTTGGGGAGGAAACCAGCGCTCTCTCTCTCTCTCTCTCTCTCTCCCTGCCTTTCAAATTTAAAAACGAAGCTCTTTTTTTAAATTAAAAAAAAAAAAAAAAAAAGCCATGGGTGGGACGAGAGAATCTGAGGTGTGTTTTTGGCACAAGGAAGTTTACACCATAAAAGGAGCTGTAGACCCGGCACCGCAGTTTGGAGTCGGATAAACTTGAGGATGTCCTTACAATGCGACATGTGTGACCCTTGTTGCTTCTCCAGCTTATTGCCATGTCCTGGTCCGGGACGCGGCCCCAGGGGGCCTGGCCGCCCGCCCAGACGGCTGAATGACAGCTGTCTTCGTGCACTCCTAGGCTCGTTACCGTTAACTGTGATTGCCTTTTGTGAAATGTGCATTGCCACAGAACGCACTGGTGCTGCAGAACACGAGGGCAGACTGGTGCCCGCGGGAGAAAGGGAGCTCACAGACCGGCTGCGCTGGGAAGGGACTGGGGTGGAGGAGGGGCCTGGAGGGCACGGGCGGGGCCTGGGAGCACTGAGAGCGGGGTCTGGGGGCGGGGCCTAGGCGCACTGGGGCGGGGCCTGGAGGGGCGGGGCCCTGTGCACTCCGGCCAGTCTCCGGACCCAGGGTAACCTCGCGGTGGGCCGAGAGCCCGCAGTACCTGATGGTGAGGTTCTCCAGGACCCCGGGGAAGCGCTGCAGCTCGTCCCGGAGCTCGTCGAAGGTGATGGCCCCGCTGCCGTCCCGGTCGGCCGACTGGAAGAGCGCCAGCGTGAGCTGGTCCAGCTTCTCGGCGGGCAGCGAGAGGGCGCTCTCGCGCAGGCACGACTGCAGCACGGTGCGCAGCTCGTCCACGTCGATGGAGCCGTTGCCTACCCAGGGCGCAGGGCGGAGGCCGGGCGCGCGTGAGCCCTCGCCGGCCCGCGCCCTGTGCCCACGCGCCCCACAGAGCGCCAGCTCCCGCACCGCCGGCTTTCCGCCAGCCACGTCCGGTCCGGGGACTCTCCTGCGCTCAGAACCGTGCATGGCTCCCTACTGCCCAGCACCAGTCTCCCCAGGCACGAGGAACCTGGGGCCTCACCGCAAGCCTATCTCCAGAATCCGCGCTGTCTGTAAGCACCACTGCGCTCCCTAGCCCAGCACCTGGAGCGCGCACTTGCCTGCTCTGGCCCGGAGGCTAAGGGGCCGTGTGCGCGTTGTGCGTGGGGTGGGGAGTGGCGCAAGCTGTCTGCCGCGTTGTCCCCAGAGAAGCCCCAGCCGAGTTGAACTTTGGGCCCATTTTTTTTTTCCCTTAGCGTATGAAAGATCTTCAAAAAGCCCATGGAAAATGTGCATTATGGGGCCGGCGCTATGGCAGAGCGGGTACAGCTTCCTCCTGCAGTGCTGGCATCCCATTTGGGCGCCGGTTCGAGTCCCGGCTGCTCCACTTCCCATTGAGCTCTCTGCTATGGCCTGGGAAAGCAGCAGAAGGTGACCCAAGTCCTTGGGCCCCTGCACCTGCATCGGAGATCCGGAAGAAGCTCCTGGCTTTGGATTGGTGCAGCTCCGGCTGTTGCAGCCAATTGGAACCAACGGATGGAAGACCTCTCTCTCTCTCTCTCTGTTTCTGCCTCTCTTTCTCTGTGTAACTCTGACTTTCAACTAAATAATAAATGAATCTTTTTTTAAAAAAGTGCATTATGAAAAAAACTATGCATGGATGGCAACTTTTTTGTTTTTTAACAAAACCCCCTATCTTTTAATTCCGCCTTCCCACGAGCCCGTTGAAGCAGTCTCACATTTTCATTCTTCAGGAGCCGCAGGCCTTGCGATAACCCAGCCTGCTTTCCCTGCAGACACACCCCGCTTCTGCCCCTCACTAAGCCCAAGGGTGGCTCTCAGACCTTCAGAGCCGCGAGCCTTGCTTTGCTCATCTGTAAAATGGGGATAGCCATTCCTCCCTTCCAGAATTGCTCAAGGCTAGTAGCTCGTCAGGAAGCTGCCGGTGCAGATCTGGAAGGAGGTAACTGCATAGAACCGGACATTCTGACTGCTGCTGTGATGGTCATTTGGGCCCACGCCAAAGCCTGTCACCCCGTGCAAGGTGGAGTCACCAGCATCACTCCCCCTCCTGTCCCCTCCCCCACCCTAGTCACAAGCAGCCACCGCCACAGGTCCCCGCCCTCACCCCAACGCCAGTCTCTTCCTGCCCTCCCGTCCTGATGCCCTCTTGTCCTCACAGCTTCCTTCTCTCCTTGGCCAATTCCAGACCCACAGTCCTCCTTCTCGGTCCCTCTGTCCTATTCCACTAGCCCTACACATATCCCATCCCTGGGTGAACCCAGCGCAGGGCAGCTGCGTGAACATTGCGGAGAAAAAGCACCCGGAAGAGCAGCACTGCGCTGATGCCTGATTTCAGCACGATCTTAACTCGCCCTACCGTCACCTCTCGCTGCCCCAGGAAGGCTGCTCCCCTGCTCTCTGCAAGAGCCACTGCCTGTCTCACGCCCACCCCCACCTTGCCTGACTCCCGGACAACACCGCGGCCACTGGAGAGGAATTTCCTGTGGGTCCTGCCCACATCCACAGACCTTTCACCCACCTGGCCTGCCCTTGCTCCCCACCTCTGCGCTCCAGGAGGCCACGCCTCCACATGAGGTCATCGCTAGTCCCCAGGGGTGACCGAAGCCAGGTGGTCAGAAGGCAATCAGTGATGAGAGTCCCCTGGGGTCTGAGGAAGACATCCAGGAAGCAGACAAGGTCTACACCACCCATGGAGTGGAGCCGTGTGGGTTACCTGGGGAGTGGTTCCAGGAACCAGGTGTGCTTAGATGGGGGCAGGCGGGCTTGGGAGCCAGAGAAGCCTTGGCCCAGGACCGCGGATCTCTACAGAGAACCTGAGATTTCCTAGACTGTAAATCCAGCCCTGTGACTCCCGTGCTGGGTGCTCTTTGAGGGTTCCCCGCTGCTCATGGGGCTAAGACTCTAAGACAGGGTCTCTGTGGCCCTGCCCTGGCTGGCCCTGGACCTGGCTGCTCCACTTCCCATTCAGCTTCCTGCTAATGGCTGGGAGGCCCCGGCCCTCACCCCACCCCCAACCCAGGCGCCGGAGGAGCGCTCACCATCGACATCGTACACCTGGAAAAGGAACTTGAGTTTGTCCATAGGGCTCCCATGGATGAGCAGGGTCAGCGCCTCCTGCAGCTTCTGGAGGGTGATGGTGCCGCTCTTGTCCGAGTCGAACAGGGCAAAGAATCGCTCCGCAAAGAAGGACTGCGGGCAGGAAGGGTGGGCACAGGCACAGATGTGATGGCCGGGCTTGCCACTGTCTTTGCCTGACTGCAGGATCAAGGCACACACAGGGGGCAGCGGCATCCTACAGGGCTCTGAGCACCCAGAGGAAGAGCTGTGCCGGGCCCCGCAGTGAGGTGGGGGTTGGCTGGGGCCCCAGGCATGTGAGCACCTGTGCACGCCATCACCCCCATCAGCCTTGCCGTTCAGAACTCTGGGGGGCCGGGAGGGAGTCAGAGGGAGGGTCCCCTGCAGGCTCCTCACAGGCCCTGTCTCATGGGGGAAGGACTTTAGCGTAGATTCTACTTGTCTATCTGAGGCTTGAGGCTGCTTCCAGCCAGCATGGAGGTGCTCACTTGTTGGTTCCACAGCCGTGGGCTGTGCAGCTCCTGCTTGCAGGCCTGAGATCAGAGGTTGGAAACACAGACCTGCATGGCTTGGGTGGGGATCCCAGAGGTGCCCAAGCCTGGGGGGCTTCCTGGAGGGGGTGGCAGGGAGGAGCCTATAGGGCTGTATTGGCTGACACCCCAGATTTCTTCTTCTTCCTCTGCAACCCTTGGGTACCACTGCTGTCACTCAGTCCTCCAGAGGGGCCGTTCTACAGCCCCCTGTTTGGGTGGGGGTGCAGAATGGGCCACCTTCCCTCCTCACATGTGCTGGGAGAGGCACATCTCTGGTCCCCACAGGCCAAGGTGCTTCAGCTCCACAGGTGCCATGCAAGTGCTCATTGGCTGACCCCTATGGGGCACACGGGCCACCCTGACACACACACCTCCAGCCCCATGCCAGTCCAGGAGAGAGTTTGGTGCTCTGAGATCACCCCACCACCTCTGCTGACATCACCCACCAACTGTGTGGGTGTACAGGCTGTGAAGGGGGCGGGCAGAGGGCTGGGGATGGCGGGGTTCTGCACACAGGGCTTCCACACTGGCGTAAGGCAGCACCAGCTCTGTCCAGGAGGCTCACAGGGATTGTGAGAGATTCCACGAACTACTGATTTCCAGCCTCGGTGGGCTTTGGAAGACCCCAAGGGGGGTCACAGCTACTGGGGGGTGGGAGGGCACCGGGAGCAGCCTTGCTTACAGGTGGGGGACCCTGAAGGACCCCCGGAGCTGCCTCCCTTCCTTGTGAGGCTGTTCTGAGAACCGGGAACTGGATACAATATGACTGCAGGGCGAGCTGCCACTCAGAACGCTCAGCTCCCAGGTCGGACGGAGCGCCTGGGTCAAGTCCCAGCTCCGCTTGGACTGCAGCTTCCTGCTCCTGCACCTTGGGGGCAGCCGATGATGGCTCACGGCCTTGGATCCTTGCCACCTGTGTGGGCGGCCCGGCTGGAGTTCCTGGCCCCCGCCAACTGTTTCAGCCATTTGGGGAGTAAATTAGTGGGTGGGAGATTCAGTCTCTCTCTTTCTCTCTGCCTTCCAAATAACACACACAGCACACACACACACACACACACACACACACACACACACACACACACGCAGGGCGCCCTCTGCTGGGCCAGCACTCGCCTCTTTCACGTTCAGAGCCGCCTTGAATTCCTGCAAGCTGATCTCCCGGTCCTCTCCCGCAATGGCCTCAAACTGGTGCGTCACCCATCGCAGCCACTTGGTGTCCTCCTGGGCAGACAGGGTGCTGGAGACAAAGGAGGTGGGGTTGGGGCTCAGCCTCTGCCCCGCCCCCACAGCTCCTCCTCCTCTTCTCCACCCTGGGGCTCCTCTAGGGCCCCCACCCCTGACCCTCCAGCCTCCCTGCCCACTCAGCAAGGACACCCTAGTTCTTCTTGGCGCCTCTGCCCCACCTGCCACACACTTCTCCTCAGACACTCCGACTCGGGTGATGGATTGGGGCTTTCTGGGTGCCTGAACACCTGCACCTTCAGGGCAGGCTGGGGAGTCCCCTCCCTTCCAATATTGCCGTGGGCTGGGCGACTGAGGTCCTGGCTTGGGGACTTCAGAGCCTGGGCCTGGAAGTGTGGATCTGAGCAGCACGCGCAGAGCTGCAGGTTGAACCCAGGCCTTCAGAAACGCTCAGACATGTTGGGGGGAGGGGCGAGCTTTCCAGAGCACCCCGGCCTGCTGGGGGACCCTGTGCCATCATCCGGGTTCCCTGTTTCTCTCCTGATCTCTTCTTAGGAAGGTATTTTATGCTGTATATGCAGTGTGTGTGTGTGTGTGTGTGTGTGTGTGTGTGATATGACAGTCTTCAAATAGCTCATGTAAAATGGAATTAAAAATAAGTTCTTTTTGCTGTCAAGTGTTTGAAATCCATGTATGGGAGAGGTCTTCAAAAATATTCCTGAAAAATGATTACTATGAAAAACTGCATGAATTTCAAAATATTTTTGCACCAAAACAAACATGCCACATAATTCCATTGTTCCATGAACATTCTGATGTATCCTTGAGTGTGCTTTGGTGCCTGTATCCGCACCTATTTTGCATGCTTTCACGTGTGTGATGTATGTACACACTCGGGGGGCGTGGAAGAGTCCATGGATGGCAGAGTTGAAAGATAGGGCGGGGTGTTGCAGGGCGGGGGTTAAGCTGCTGCTTGGGTCTCCTGCTTCCCACGTAGACATCAGTTCAAGTCCCGGCTGCTCCACTTCCGATCCAACTCCCTGCTAATGCACCTGGGCAGCAACAGAAGGTGGCCCAAGTGTTTGGGTTCCTGCCGCCCACATGGGAGACCCTGGCTTCTGGCTTTGGCCTGGCCAGCAGATGAAATCTCTCTCTCTCTCTCTCTCTCTCTCTCTCTCTGCCTTTCAAATAATTTTTTTAAAGTAAATCTTTTTTTTTAACTTTAAAAAGGCAAGTCATGTGCATTTCTGTGAACTTGCCAATGAGCTGTGGGACGTGTATCCCACTGCTGCATCCGGGCCGTGTGCACCTGCTCAGTCTCCTCTTGTACTGACCAGCCTGCGAGAGCTCAGCTTGTGGAGCTGCTGTGACCACGCGCAGCCCCCAGTCTAGCACACGGCCCGCAGGAGTCCCGTCCATCCTCCACCTCTTTTCACACCTGTGAACTCACTCTACCTCCCAGTCAGCAAAGCGCTCAGGGCCCCCATATCCCAGAGGGCACGTGGAGAGGAGGTAGCCCCCCAGAGCCCCACCGTGACTTGTGGCACAGCCATGCACTGGGCCCCGGAGTCCTGGGCATGTGCTGGGCTATGGGCAGCTCCTCCCTGGAAATGGGGGCCAGGGTGGGACCTGAAAGCCTGCGCCCGAAGTGGCGGGAGCTGTGCCAATGCCAGGCTAGCCTCCCGCCCACTCAGGCCCCTTTCGCACTGCCTGCGGTGGGGCCTTGGCCTTCCTGTGTGCCAAGCTCCTCATCCTCAGTATACCCGCCCCTTTGGTCTTTGGAGCAGCCTGGCGGGGCAGGCGCCACTATGGTTATGGTGATATCCCTGCTGGGCCAGCACAGAGAGGTGCCACAGCTTGCAAAAGTGGGAGGGGCTTCCAGCCAGACCTCCCACTCCTGGTGCGCCAGCCAGGGAGCCCCCTTTGAAATGTGGCTGCCCTGAGCTTCCTGGATGACACCAGCCTGGCTGCAGCCCCGCCCAGCAACTCCGCTGACACCTTTGCTGATGGGGTGGCCTCCACAGCCACCAAGCCTGGGGTGCGTGCTCCTGAAGTCCCTGAGCTGATGCTGGTTTCCCACCACTGGCCCCAGGACCCTTGCACCTCCGTCTGATTTCGAGGTACCTTCCAGCTGCTTTGAGGCAGCCCTCCGCAGCCCCCAAAGGCGCCCTCCCACAGGGGAATGGCCCCCAAGCAGTGAGCATGCCTGGCAGAAGCAGGAGAGCTTATGCAATGAGCATTCTCTCCACATGGGATAGGGCCCAGGGGTCTGCACCACAGACACGTGTGTGGGTGGTCCGGGCCCAGCCCTGGAGAAGCGCCACCCTGAGTGTTAAACAGCCCCTGTTTATTTCACCTCCTGCGGTGCCTGGGGCAGGCAGGGCAGAGAGCAGAGAGGACTCTGGGGCACAGGCCCGTGCAGGGGTGGCCGAGGGTGGCTGGGATTGGGTAGCTGTTGTTTGTCCCCTGCTTTTTAAACAAGAAGGGTGGCAGCCCCCCTGGAATGGGAAGGGACCAGCAGAGACCAGGACAGCCAGAGCGGGCAGGTGGCGAGAGCGGGGGGTGGGGTGGGGTGGAGAAAAGGAGTCAGGGAAGCAGAGGAAAGAGAGCAGGACCTGCAGATTTCAGGGCAACAAGACATCTGCGTGCTCAGCGGGGCCGGAATCCACGCAGGGGCAGCCTTGCCCTGCAGCAGCCCCCGACCACCCTGCCAGCAGCCCCACAACGGGGGCCTGAGCCAGGGTGGGAAGTGCCACTGGGAGGCCCAGGTCAGAAGCGGGGGTGGGTGCACTGCTCTTGGGCTGACACGGCCAATGCCTTATATCACAGATGAGAAAACAGGCCCAGAGATGGCGAATGACTTGTCCAAGACGGCACGGCACGCCAGTAACAGAGCAAGAGCGGAACTCAGGTCTCCGAGACTTGTGCCCACCGCTGACACCGTCACACTCTGTAAATTCACAGAGGCAATGAGTTCGGCCATTGCTCCTTCCTCCCCGCAGTGGAGAGGCCCGGGGGGGGGGGCACTCACCTTCTGCCGCCCTGGGGACCTGGTTGGGCAGGGTCTCCTGGTGAGCTCATCGCGCCTCTGGAGCACACATCCGAGCAAGGCGACCGTCAGCCCCGCAGCCTGCGTGGTGAGGCCGCCTCTCCCAGCTCCTCCCAGTCCTGACTTTCCTAAAGACCTGCTCGCACTCAGGGCCGCTCTGTGATCCAAGTGCTGGCTGGTGGCTGACTTGGTCCAGAGAAATTCCAGCCAGGAGGTCTGGTGCAGGGGTGGGGCTGGGCTTTTATTGGAAGGATGTTGGCTGCGGTCCATCTGCTGGGTCGGTGCCTTCCACTTTCCCTCCCTCATCAAAACCCCATGCATGCAGCCCAGGGGCCTGGGGGGTGGGGTCTAGGAAAGCACCGTGGAAAAATCACCAGCAGCCGGGGCAGGCCCTGCTAGGAGAGTAATCAGCAGTGGGGGATTTGGTCCATAACCCATAATATCGATGACCAGCAAAA
The DNA here is from genome assembly GCF_964237555.1 of Oryctolagus cuniculus. Taxonomy (NCBI): domain Eukaryota; kingdom Metazoa; phylum Chordata; class Mammalia; order Lagomorpha; family Leporidae; genus Oryctolagus; species Oryctolagus cuniculus. Next base: position 91,728,742 of record NC_091443.1, on the reverse strand, counting down.
TGAACTCTTGCGCTTTCATCCTGCCTGGGCTGAGCCTTTCCACACCTAGCACAGCCTGGGGCAGGGGTGGGGAGTGGGGTTCACTGTCAGCATTCTGCAGATGAGGAAGAAGAAGCCTGGAGGCTAGTGACAATGGCAGGTGTCTCAGCAGGCCCCCTGTTAAACTGATCCTGGAGACCGTGCCACCCAGGGAGCTAAATTCTGGCCCAATGTGCTGTGTTGGGACACCCACAGGCAAGGTTCCCAGCCCACAGATCCTGGGATCTACAGGCTCTTAAAAAAAGAAAGAGACAGAGACGGGGCCGACGCTGTGACGCAATGGGTTAATGCCCTGGCCTGAAGTGCCAGCATTCCATATAGGTGCTTGTTTGAGACCTGGCTGCTCCACTTCCGATTCAGCTCTCTGCTATGGCCTGGGAAAGCAGTAGGAGATGGCCCAAGTCCTTGGGCCCCTGCACCTGTGTGGGAGACCCAGAAGAAGCTCCTGGCTCCTGGCTTCAGATCAGCTCAGCTCCAGCCATTGTGGCCAATTGGGGAGTGAACCAGGAGATGGAAGACCTCTCTCTCTCTCTGCCTCTCTGTGGCTCTGGCTTTCAAATGAATAAATAAATCTTAAAAAAGAAATAAAGGAAGGAAGGAAGGAAGGAAGGAAGGAAGGAAGGAAGGAAGGAAGGAAGGAAGGAAGGAAGGGAGGAAGGAAGGAAGGAAGGAAGAAAACCTCAGGCTGATAACCCCGGGCAGCTGGTGGAGATCAGGCCCTCCTAGGGTGCTGTTGCGCTGTCTCTGGCTGTGTGATTTTGATTCACAAGGGCACTTCAGTGAGTTCATGTAAACAGTTTCTGCAATCCAGGCAGAGCTTTCCATAGCATGCGTGTCCTGTGAATGGTCAGCACACCCTGCAAATGTGCGACTTCAATTTTTTCCTTTTTGTGCCAGAATGAACTTATCTCTTCATTCCGCCTGCCATGGGCTTTCGGAACTGCCCCAGATATATTTTGTGGTTTTTAGCCTCCAATCCTGGTTCTGAACTCCCCCCACCGAGGCAGCTCAGAGAAACCAGTTCTCCCGGAGGCAGATCTTGGAGACTCGGATCTTCCCCTGCCTGCTTGTCCTGGAGCTGCTTGCGGACGCTCCCTGGCCTGTCTTGTCCCCAGCAGATCAATAGATCCTGAGTCGGGGGAGGCTCTGCCCTGTGCCCGGGTGGGAGGACCCTGCACAGAGCAGACCTGGCCGCTTTCCCCACTCAATCTGCTACCATAGGTCCCCCTCCTCTGTCCAGTCCCATTTCTACACAGTTGGCCAGACTTCTCCAACACTTGTGCAATGAAGTCTTCAGAAAAAGCTCCAAAGGACAGGGTTCGGAGAGCTTCCGGATACCTGAGTATGGGGGGGGGGCGTGGTGCACCTGCGCAGGGCGTGGCAACTGGGCGTCCCCCCAACCCATGTATCTCTTCATCTGTGTCTTTTGTAATATCTCTCATTTATTTTATTTTATCTATTTGAAAGGCAGCGTGACAGAGAGAGAGAGGGAGAGACAGAGAGAGAGAGGTCATCCCATCTGCTGGTTCACTCCTCAAATGGCTGTCACAGCTGGGCTGGGCAGCCAAAGCCAGAGCCAGGAACTCCATCCGGGTCTCCCATGTGGGTGCAGGGGCCCAAGGACTGCTTTCCCAGACGCATTAGCAGGGAGCTGCATTGGAAGTGGGGCAGCCAGGCCTCCAACTGGTGCTTTATGATAAAACGCTGGTGTCCAGAGGTGGCTTCACTCACCGCACAACGCTGGTCCCTGTACTGTTTGCTATGATACACTGGGAGCCTGTTTCCCTGAGTTCTGTGAGCTGCTCCAGCAACTGCATCAAACCTGCCGATGGGGTTGCGGGAAGCCCAACGTGCAACCCGCTGGAAGGCGCAGATCAAGCAACCCCAGGAGCTTGCAATGGTGACTGACCGAGCTCTCCACCTGCGGCCCCTGAGGGCGCCCGCAGGCACACAGAACAGAATTCAGTTAGAGGACACCCAGCTGGGCTCAGAGGCAGCCCGGGGTTGCCTGCTTGCAGAGGGAGAGAACCCCTCGTGCCTTTAGGATCACAGAGGCGCTCAGTGTTGTGAGTCCAAACACAGGAGGAGCCTGAGGTTCAGCTTCTGTTAATTTCCAAAATCAGGGCCAGAATTCATTGCCACCTGGTTTTGAAGCAGAGTGGTAGCAGTGACTCCCTTCTGTGTGGCCCGCGGTGGGGCTCCTTCCAGGAGCTGCCTGGTGGCCGCGGCTCAGGACCCCTGCCCCTGCGCGGCTGCCACGCGACCCCACCTCCCCTCCCCCTCCCCCCAAGCCCAGTTGCTGCTCACTTGGGCCGCCCCGGGCCAGGCAGGGGGACGGTCTGCAGAACTGCTCCACCTCCTGGCGGCCTCTGGAAACGCGCCCGCCCCCACCGGCTGGTGGTCCAGCTACTGGGGGGCCAGATGTGGCAGGCAGACCACGTGGGGCGCTCTTCCGTGGCGCGGACTGTGACGACAGCATTTTGGGGGGCCCATTTCAGGATCCTGGGTGAGGCTTCCCTGATCTTCCTGATAGTAGAGTCGGAAAGAACGTCAAGGTCATCCACATCACCGATCTTCTTAAGCACCTGTCTACCTCCCCACCCCTTCCCTAACAGCGCCTGGTGGTCCATGCCTCCCACCAGGGGTGCTCACTTGCTTGTGATGCAGCAACCTGTGGGGGGCTACTTCCGCTGTTCGAATTGTCCTGCTCGTACTGGAGAGGAGAGAGAAGGAGAAACACCCTCCACTGAATGATTCCAGGAGCAATGATTGCACTGTGACACACAGTGGGGCTGCTGCCTCTGTTGAGCGCGTGCGCTGGGCAGTCCGGCCGCTGAGGAGGGTTCAGCAGAGGGCGTGGGGGTGGCGTCTGCGGAGGAGGCGCCCCCCCCCCCAGTTTTGCAGACTCAAGATGGCTCTGGTCCCTTTTGGGTGCTCTGGGGTCTTGATTTTGGGGGGCTCCGGGGAGCGCCCCTGCACTGAGAGATGCTTTCCAAAATGACACAAGTTATGAGAGTGGGGGGAGGGATGTCCTCACCTAGGGGCTGGGCAGGGCAGGCTGGGGGGACCCTCCCCGGGGAGTAACTGCGGGAAACTGGGCAGCGGGGAGCAGAAGATGGGCCCAAATGCTGACGCCACTTCCGCCACACCCACCAGCGGAGTTCAGAGCCTAAGGAGCTGTCCTGTGGGACTTCTGGTTCAATCAAACTCGGTTCACTCTCAGAGCGCTTTTAAAGCTAAAAAGACCGGCTGCTCACAAAAACAGACGTCTCTGTTCACCCGAGTTGAGCAGAAATGCTCACGAGCGAGTCAGAGCAAAGCGAAGGGCTTGCTGCTGTCTGGTCCAGAGGCCAGGGCCGTCTTCTAGGGAGGCTTGGGCGGGGCCCTGCCCTTGGCAGAGAGCTGACCAGAGTGGGCGGGACAGTGGTTTACGGTCTGCACTTTGAGGCAGAGGAGAAGTTGGCACAGCCTCTTAAAGGAGAGCCGGGCCAGACCAACTGTTGCTTGGTGACCGGACCCACCATATCCTGGGGTCTTCAAGGACCTGAAGCCGCCAACGGGGCCAGTGGTTCACGGGGGCCTAGGAAACTGGGTGGCCGACCCTAGAAAGCTTCTAGAAGAGGGCTGAGCATGGACACACACACAGTTACCATTCAAGTTGAGCCGACAACCTGGCATTCCAAAAATCCTTCAACGAGGGGCTGGCACTGTGGTGTAGTAGGTTAAGTATCTGCCTGTGGCGCCAGCATCCCATATGGGCGCCGGTTTGAGTCCTGGTTGCTCCACTTCCCATCCAGCTCTCTGCTGTGGCCTGGGAAAGCAATGGAAGATGGCCCAAGTCCTTGGGCCCCTGTACCCACGTGGGAGACCTGGAGGAAGCTCCTGACTCCTGGCTTCAGATCGGCCCAGCTGCAGCCATTGTGGCCAGTTGGGGAGTGAACCAGTGGATGGAAGACCTCTCTCTGTGTGTCTCTCTCTCTCCCTCTCTCAGTCTGTAGCTCTGCCTCTCGAGTAAATAAATAAATCTAAAAAAATCCTTCAACAGGAAAAACAAGGCTTTGGAGATAGCCATGAAACTAACCAGAGGGAGAATAATTCACATTGTAAGAAGTGAAAATAACAAAATCTCTAAATATAATTAGAATCTTTAAAGGACAAAATGATAGAAAAGCATGCATAAAAATATGAACTTAAAAAAATAAAAATGAACATAAATGAAGTGAAATAAGCCAGTCATGGAAGATTAGGATTTCACTAAGACGAGGCAGCTGCGGCGGTCAGCCTAAACAGGAAGCAGAATGGTAGCGGCCAGCGAGGGGACAGTGGGCAGTGAGTGTGTGAAGGGTGCTCAGGTTCAGTTCTACACAAGGGAAAGAGTTCTGGAGACGCTGGTGCTGATGGCTGCACAATAGTGGGAAACACATCGCTGCCACGGAATTGTTGTACTCTGCCAAGTGGTCAAGACCGGAAATTGTATGTTATGTATGGATTTCACCACACACACACACACACACACACACACACACAACTGGCCAGGGGCCGGCATCCCATATCGGAGCACTGACTCGAGTCCAAGCTGCTCCACTTCTGATCCAGCTCCCTGCTAATGCACCCTGGAAAGCAGCAGCAGATGGCCCAGGTGCTGGAGTCCCTGCCACCCATGTCAGAGACCCGGATGGAGTTCTAGGCTCCTGGCTTTAGCTTGGCCCAGCCCTGGCTGTTGCAGCCATTTGAGGAGTGAAACAATGGATTGGAAGATCCCTCTCTCTCTCTTTCTCTCTATCATTCTGACTTTCAAAAATAAATAAATCTTTATAAAGAAATTAGACCACAGGGGGCAGAAATGAAACTGACCCCACTTGGCTTGAAGAAAATGCACTTAGAGATCATGGAGAAAAGTAGGGTTATTAGCATTTGATTTGACAATGTCAAATAAATAGGATAACTCAGTAATCATTACTCAACAGTAGCCGATTTTTAGGCTAGAAATAGTTGAAGAGAGAATGAGAGCTTCCTAAGATAGTATTGAGTAGTTCAACGGAAATGATTTTGTCACTTCTTTCTCATTTTCCAACACGCGTTAAGCGTTTTTCCATGTTATTAAATATGGACATGTCAAACTGTAGTTATCTCGGCTTCCACGTTTGGACACGCGATTTCCTTGCCTTTGTTCCGCTGCCCTAAACGACCGTGTGAGCAATCGTGTGATCGAATCCCTGTCCAAGTTTCCAGTGATTTCTCTAGACTGGGGACACGAGGGGGATCAGAGGGGGATCACGAAGCCCTAGAAGTACGAAGTCTCCAGTGTCATCGATGTTGCCCAGCAGCTTCTCCCAGATCTCAGCGGCTGTCTCTCCCCTCCCTGCCTTAGGAGAGCGCCTGTTTCCCCAGACATCTGGTACTAACAGGCGTTATCTTTGAAAATGTTTGTCCCCTGACACAAAACTGATCACAGCAGGAAACCAGCATTGTGGAAGGAAAAGTCGTGAACGCCTCTCATTCTCATCCCTTGGATGAAATGGGGGTGCATTAGCCGTGTCCCCACTGTGTTGTTGCTGTGGTTTGGAACACAGAACTTTCATGTCCTGTTTTCACTCCAGCCCGACAGCATGGGTCACTGGTGTCTTCCTTGCTGGCTGTAGAGTAGGGACATTGCTATGGCCACTTTCATCTGATAACACACGTCAGGAAAGACAGATGACCCCTGAAACAATACAGACCCACAGTGGGGAAGAGGAGGGGCATCCTGCCACTTGTGCCCGGAGCCACATCCCCTCCCCGACCCGGGAATCTTGAAATTCCTCCCTTGCCTCCTGCACCATTTCCTGCTGCTTCGTTGGATCCTTCTTTCTCCAGCTGTTACCCAATCCCCCTTTTCCTTAACAAAACTTCCTTTTTTTTTGAGAGAGAGAGAGAGAGAGATGATCTGTCTATAGCATCTTGTTTTTTTAGATTTATTTATTGATTTGAAAGGCAGAGTCACAGAGAGGCACAGGCAGAGAGAGAGGTCTTCCATCCGCTGGTTCACTCCTCAGATGGCTGCAATGGCCAGAGCTGGGTTGATTTGAAACCAGGAGCCGGGAGCCTCCTCCAGGTCTCCCATGCAGGTGCAGGGGCCCAAGGACTTGGGCCATCTTCTACAGCTTTACCAGGCCACAGCAGAGAGGTGGATGTGAAGTGGAACAGCCGGGTCTTGAACCAGTGCTCATATGGGATGCCGACACTGCAAGCGGTGGCTTTACCCACTACACCATGGCGCCAGACCCAACAAAACTTCTTGAGAGAGTTGTCAATACGTGGTCTTCATTTCAACATTTCCTATTCTGTTGTTGTTGGGAACTCATTCCAATCCAATTTCTCTCCCCAAAAGAAAGGTTTCTGGATAAGATTACCCATAACCTCCTCCTGCCCAATCCCAGGGTCCTTCTCAGTCCACAGCAGCACTGGGTAAATGTCTGTGCTCGCTCCTTCTTGAACCATGGCCTTTGCTAGACCCCAGGGCCCCAGACCCTCTCCAGGTCTCCCTGCTAACTCCCTGTTCTTTAATCCGACCTTTGAAAGTTGGGCCCCGTCTTCCCCTGTCTTGTCTTTTCTAACTCAGACCAGCTGCCTTGTTGCGCTCACCTAGCCTCATGGTTTTCTACATCCTGGCCCAGAACAGTTTTACTCCAGAGAGTCACATGGCTAATGCCCTCACCTCCTTCAAGCTTTTACTTCTATCACCTTCTCATGAAGTCTAGGCTGAGCTCCCTGGTTTAAAATTGGGTCTTGAGCCTGGTGTTGTGGCGCTGTCATTCACGATGCCGGCATCCCATCTTGGAGTCCAATTTGAGTCTCAGCTGCTCCGCTTCTGATCCAGCTCCTTGCTAATGCACCTTGGAAGACAACGGATGGCCCAGTACTTATGCTCCTGCACCCACGTGGGAGACCCAGATGGATGTCCTGGCCCCTAGCTTTAGCCTGGTCCAGCCCTGCCTCTTCAAAGTGTCACAGGAATAAATCAGTGGATGGAAGATCTCTGTCTCTCCCCCTCTCTCTGTTGCTCTGCTTTTTAAATAAATAAATTTTTAAAAAGAATTATTTAAAAAAATTGTATCTCTCCCCTTCCTAAATTACTGACCCCATTTCTCTGGCCACCCTTATCTTCCCGCATCGTGGGTCTTTTTCTAACTTCCTGGGTAAGGTGCTCACCGCTGTGGTTACTGGCTTCTGCCTGCCTCCCCTCCCCACTGGAGTGTAAGTTCCATGGAGGCAGGAACTCATGTCTTCTGTTTGCCGGAGGATCTCAGCAGAGAGGAGGGTTGCTGGCCTGCAGCGGTCACAGTCAGTGCTGGGTGAGTGTGGTGGGCTGGCGCTGCCTTGCTGGCCCCACAGAGCAATGCCTGCTACTCTCAGCCATTCCTGCCTGCTAGCTCCCTGCAGGACCTGGCCCACCCCTCCCCAGGACCCAGGGCCTTATCTGCTCCCCGGGGAATTGGCCCTGGCTTCCTGCCCCAGCCGTGGAGTGAGAGCAGGCACAGGCACTGACAGAGTTGCAGGCATCAGCTCCCATTCCAGGCGGGAGGGTGGAGACAGCTCATCCTCAGAGGCTTCACAACCAAGGTGGTGCCCCTGAGGTCAAACAAGCAGCCACAAAAATGTGCTAGCGCAGTTTTCCTGCAGATGGAATGAGTTTATCCTGATGTGATTGGAATGTGACCAAGCTCCCTCGGTCCCACCCCTGTAGGGTTGAAATTCTCAGGCAAATTCTATGATCGATCATTTGGAGCCAGTTCATAACACTGCAGGGTGGGGCTAGCGCTGTGGCCAGCACAGTGCCGGCATCCCATGTGGGCGGCAGTTCAAGTCCTGGCTGCTCCACTTCCAATCCAACTCTCTGCTATGGCCTGGAAAAGCCGTGGAAGATGGCCCAAGTCCTTGGGCCCCTGTACCCATGTGGGAGACCCGGAAGAAGCTCCTGGCTCCTGGCTTCAGATCGGTCCAACCCTAGCTGTTGCAGCCATCTGGGGAGTGAAGCAGCAGATGGAAGACCTCTCTCTCTTTCGGGTCCCTTTGTCTCTCCTCCTCTTTCTGTAACTCTGCCTTTCAAATAAATAAATAAATCTTTGAAAACAAAGCATTGCAGGGGATGCTGTGTGCACCAGCTTTGCTCACTTTCTGATTACACCCTGGGATGCTGGGATCTGTCTTCCAGGGGCTTGGCCTGCAGTGGCCACCTGCCAGCATAGCTGCTGTGGTTCTTTTCTGTTTCCTGGGCCCCAGGGCATGCTCCTGAGCTCTGTGGACCACACATCGCATCTGCCTCCGGGGCTGAGTGCTGAGTGCCTATGAGGCAGCACCCAGGTGCAAGGTGGTTGTGCAAGTGCATCCCAGGAAGTCCCCACGAGACCCCAATGGGGCAGCCATGCTAAGGCGCACTGTGCTGGGGGCAAACAGCAGGAGGGTAAGCCGGCACCTCAGCTCAGAGCAAGCTGAGAGCAGGGCCGGGAGCGCAGAGCTGTGCTGCCCTGGCACCTGCCGGGTCTCCCTTCTCTCTGCACAGAGATGCCTCTGCGTGGTGCCTTCGTGACCGCTCACCCCTCAGGCCCAGCAGAAGTCCACCTCCTCCTGGAGGCCTTCCCTGCTGCTCCCAGCCCCGAGTCACTGTATGTCCCTGTGGCCCTCACTGTCTGCATCGCCAATTTGTCCTGACACACTTTTTAAAAAAAGATTTATTTATTTATTTGAAAGTCAGAGTTACAGAGAGAGAGAAGGAGAGTCAGAGAGAGAGATCTTCCATCTGCTGATTCAATCCCCAGTTGGCCACCACGGCCAGAGCTGGGCAGAATGAAGCCAGGAGCCAGGAGCTTCCTCTGGGTCTCCCACACAGGTGCAGGGGCCCAAGCACTTGAGCCATCCTCTACTGCCTTCCCAGGCCACAGCAGAGAGCTGGATTGGAAGTGGAGCATCTAGGACTTGAACCAGCACCCATATGGGATGCTGGCACTGCAGGCGATGGCTTTACCCACTATGCCACAGTGCCAGGCCCCTGACACACTTTCTTGAACTATCTCATGTCTTTGCTTTTCCAGGTAAGTTGGTCTTTGGGTTGTCATGAACCTCTTCTGTGTGTTCTGTTTCCCTGTTAGTGGCGATGGGTGGTCGATTCTTGTCTTCACGCAAGAAAGGCACGGGAGAGGGAGAGTCCCCCCGTTCCTCAGCCCCTGGTCTCCTCCATTAGAATGGTTTTAATGTACAGATCATAGTGTCTTTGATTACAGAGCTGCCTGCCCACACCCCAGACACACATACACATATATACACATACACACAGAACACATGTACACATACATACACCATACACACATATACACATACAGAACACATATACACAGAACACATATACACACACACACATACATATCTATACACGCACAGAACACATGCACACATACATACATATGTACACATACACACAGAGAACACATGCACATACACACATACACACAGAGAACACATATACACAGAACACATACATATCCATATACATACATAAATACATACACAGAACACATACACACACACATACACACATACACATACATGCACAGAGAGAACACATGCACAAACACACATGCACGCAGAGAACACACACATGCATACACACATACGTACACATATGCACAAACACATGCACAAAACACACATGCACAAAACACACATACATACACATACACAGAACACGTGCATACACATATATGTACACATATACACATACACACAACATACCCACAGAACACATGCACACATACATTCACACATACACATACATACACAGAGAGAACACATGCACAAACACACATGCACACAGAGAACACACATATGCATACACATATGCACACATACACACAAGGCATACACACAAACACACGCACAGAACACACATGCATACATACATACACACAAGACATACACAGAACACATATGCATACACACATGTACACGTATACACATACACACAGCATACATACACACACATACATACCCATAAATACACAGAGAACACATACATACACAGAACACACATGGTACATGCATACATACACATATACACATACACACAAACACATGCATACATGCATACACATACATACACACAGAGAACACATACACACAGAGCACATACACAGAACACACACATGCATGCACACATACATACACACAGAACATATGCACACATGCATACACATACGCACACAGAGAGCATATACCACATACACACAGAACACACATGATACACACATGTACACACATACACACAACACATACACAGAACATGTGCGCACATATACATACATACACACAGAGAACACATATACAGACATATACACCCAGAACACATACACAGAACGCACACATGCATACACACATACATACACATATACACACATACGCACAACACATACACACACAAAACACATGGTGGGTACTGTGCTGCCTCTGCTTTCACCACCTACTTAGAAGATGATTCTGCGTCAACATTGTTTTTTAAGATTTTATTTATTTATCTGAGAGGCAGAGCTACATACAAAGAGTGAGAGTGAGAAAGAGAGAGAGATCTTCCATCATTGGTTCACTCCCCATTTGGCCAGAATGGCTAGAACTGGGCAGATCTGAAGTCAGGAGCTTCTTCCAGGTCTCTTACATAGGTGCAGACACCCAAGCATTTGGAACATCTTCTGGGCCATAGCAGAGAGCTGGATGGGAAGAGAGCAGCTGGGACACGAACCAGTGTCATATGGGACGCCGACGCCGCAGGTGGAGGCTTAGCCCGCTCTGCCACAGCGCCGGCCCTCTTCATCAGCTTACTCAGCCAGCATCTTATTCTTCAACAGCACAAGTGCCCCATTTCTGGGCCCCTTTCAATGAAATCAATTGGATGCACATACCTTGGGAATGAACACCACCTTCCACACAGCCGAAGTGTCACAGTGTCTCTGTGTTTCCTTTCGATGGGCGCTTACTCCAGGTGCGTGACTGTGGAATACGCCCTCCGCGCGTGTTATGAAGGTCTGTGTCAGCGGCAGGTCCTGACGACAGCTGAGCCCTTGCCAAGGGCTGAGAATCAGGGCTGGGCAGCAAACCGAGAGAGGAAGCGTGGGGAGCTCTCTCGTGGCAATGGGATGGTCCCGCACCCCGACCGTGGTGGTGGTGGTGATGACACAAGCTGCACCACTTCCAAACCGACATATCCCTCCACACGCGCACACACACAAGCACAGGCAGGGCTGGTGAAGGCTGACCGAGTCTGTGGCACTGTTCCAACGGAACTTTCTAGACTTGATCGTGTGTGCGTGCTCACGTGTGTGCACCCATGTGTGTGTGTGCATGCCCTGTGCGAGTGCACATGTGCATACGTGTGTGTGTGTATGTTCATGTCAGGGTGATGGCAGGCATGCAGCCAGGGCCTAAAGAGTGTGGGGAGCAACTGGGAGCAACCCGGACTAGACTAAGTTACTGGAATTAAGACTTATTCTATGCATCTGCTCTCCCACAATATGGCGCTGGGAGAGGAGGAAACAGCTTCTACACAGCTGCCTCCAGTTCAACCAATAAACAGCAGGACCTGCTCCTGATTGGAGGAGAGCAGCGTACTCGGCGTGTGGGCAGCCGAGTTGGGATTGGCGGAAGAGGACTATAAAGGAGGAGAGAGACAACATGCACCAGGAACATCTAAGAGGAACATCTAAGGGGAACACCTGTGCAGCCCCCGAGAGAGCCGGCCGGCGGTGTGCCGCTCCCCCGCGGAAGTGGGGAATGTGGCAGGGGGAACCGCCCTTCCACGGAGGTGGGAGGGACGGCAGCCAACCCGGGAAGAACCAGCAGCAAACCCGGGGAGGGCCGAGCAGACGAAAGAACAACGCAGAATCCTGTGTCGTTCCTCCACGAAGAGGGGGAGCGACATAATGGTGCCGTGACTCGGATATGAAGCCTAGGCAGGGTTTAGTGTCGTTCCTCCATGAAGAGGGGGAGCGACAAAGAGCGTGTGCACTGACGTGTCCAGGACGCGTTTCCAAGTCCTTGCCCCTTGCACCCTCTGAAGAAAAGGTCTGTTATCAGGATCTCATCCCCCGTCCCCACCCCACATCCTTGACTGACAGCAGAGTCAGCCAACAGCAGGCTGCATTACTCCTCCTGGGAGGGTCTCTGCTCACCAGGGAGTGGCTGCTTCTCTCTCTCTCTCTCTCTCTCTCTCCCCCTTGTCTTGCTCCCCTATCACGTGCGCATCCTGTGGGGACTGCGACGGAGCCCTTGCACTCGGGTGACAACACGGTGCACCCCAACTGTGGAGCAGAGTTTAGGTGAAGGCCCTCAGAGACAAGCAAGAAGTGGACGGGCTCCTTCTTGGCCTCTTGAGGTTGAGCTTTCCTGGACAGGGGTGACCAACTCACCTTGTCTGGCCCAGCACCCAAAGTCCCAAGTCCTGGGAAAGCCCTGGGTCCAGGGCAAACCAGGGCGGATGGGCCCCCACTAGGACGATGGTGGTTCCCGGGTCCCAAGGCACCTGCCAGTGGCCTCGCCTTGCTATTCCCCGGGGAACTGGTCCCACTAGCAAATTTGCCCTTTGCACCAGCAGCTGCTTCAAGTTCTTGCAGTTTCGGGCAGACGCCTGCCAGCAGAAGCCATTCGGAGGGTCACCAAGGGACTGGAAATCAAGCTTGCGGATGACGCATGAGATCAGAAAGGAAATCACAGGCAGGACCCCCGCAGGAGGCGACAGTGGCGACCGGAGCCTGTCGCTCCCCCTCTTCGTGGAGGAACGAAACAGGACCCTGCGCTGTTCTTTTGTCTGCTCGGCCCTCCCCGGGTTTGCTGCTGGTTCTTCCCGGGTTGGCTACCGTCCCTTCCACCTCCGTGGAAGGGCGGTTCCCCCTGCCACTTTCCCCACTTCCGCAGGGGAGCAGCACACCGCCGGCCGGCTCTCTCGGGGGCTGCACAGGTGTTCCTTCAGATAGATGTTCCTGGTGCATGTTGTCTCTCTCCTCCTTTATAGTCCTTTTCCACCAATCCCAACTCTGCTACCCACACGCCGAGTACGCTGCTCTCCTCCAATCAGGAGCAGGTCCTGCTGTTTATTGGTTGAACTGGAGGCAGCTGTGTAGAAGCTGTTTCCTCCTCTCCCAGTGCCATATTGTGGGAGAGCAGATGCATAGAATAAGTCTTAATTCGAGTAACAGTCTAGTCTGAGTTGCTCCCCACAGGAGCCTCCAGGAGGTGAGAGGCAACGCGGTGTTAATAAAGCAAGACGTGGACTCCCATGGCTTCAGCTGGCAAGATCATGGCGCAGCCTGCGTGTCTCAGGCTGCTGATGAGACACTAGGGAGGCAGCATGCTGCTACGGTAAGATCTGGGATGCCAGGAGGTCTCGTTCTCTGGGGAAAACTCGCCGTCTCCTGCCCCTCGGCCATCATCCTCATCATCCCCAGTCCCTCATCTTAAATGACACCATGGCCGTGGCTTGTCCTAGCTGCAAAGCTTCGTACACCCGTGTGCCCCTGCCCCTTGTCCCTGAAGTAAAAACATAACTGCTGAACTATGCACTGCTCGGCTTCCTAGGAAAAGGCAGGAACGCTGGGATAAAGTCAAGGGCGGGAGGCCAGCATCAGGCTGAACTTTGCTGGCGGCCAGCAAATGATAAACTTCTGAACTTCCTGTCATTAAACTTCACACAAATTGATTAGACACCTGCTACGTGCCACACCCTGAAGACTCAGAAATCAGTAAAACACACATCAGAGCTGCGAAAACCTCCCTCTCCGAGGGGAGCAGAAATAAGACGGATCCGGGGTGGGCTGCAGTTTAAGATCTCACTTGGGATGCCCACGGCGTCCCAAACTGGAGAGCCTGGGTTCAAGTCCCAGCTTTGGTTCTGGTTCCAGCTTTCTGTTAATGCAGACTTGGAGAGGTAGCAGTGATGGCTCGACTAGTTGGGGTCCCTGCCACCCAGGTAGGAGACTTGGGGTCCTGTTTTGACCTTTGACACCTTTGACTGCATTCCCAGGGTGGGTCAAAGTTCTAAATTTAGTCCTTGGACCCTGAGATGTCCAGGTAGGCCCCTGGAGACCCTCGGACATACATCGCTCAACTTAGAAAGATGAGAGCTAATCAGGTTTAGATTGCGTGGAGAGCATTGTCAAGTTCTAAGAAGATGTTAAACTTTAAGTTCCACTTCTATAGGTTTGCTGTGGATACAGACGAGGTGTTACATAGCCCGAGGGTCCTGGCGAGATGTTACCAATCATGACTACTGTCTCACCATGAAGCATGGGGTCCCAGCATGACTGAGACTGCCCCTCCCATCCCGCCTGGAGGCCGAGGGCACCGAAGTTTCAGGACTCTCTCCAGCTGCTTTATAAAATGTGGTACACAATTGCCGAGCTGCTATCAGCAATTTAGCCATGGAAATTGTAAGTCTCTTGTCATTCATGTTCTGATTCTTTTCCAGAAACATTCACAATCTGACTTACGGAAAAGACGCTAACAAATAGTCTCTTTTTTTTAAAAAAAAAAAAAGAGATTTATTTTATTTTTGAAAGGCAGAGTTATGGAGAGGCAGAGAGAGAGAGAGAGCGCGCGCACTTCTATCCACTGGTTCATTTCCTAAATGGTTACAATGGCCAGGGCTGGGCTTGCCCAAAGCCAGGAGCCAGGCGCTTCCTCCGGGTCTCTCATACGGAGAGAACACCTGGATGAAACACTTGGACCATCTTCCTCTATTTTCCCAACTACATAAGCAGGGAGCCGGATGAGAAGTGGAGCAGCTGAGACTGGAACCGGGGCCCATATGGGATGCCAGAATCACAGGCAGCGGCCTTACCTGTGACACCACAATGCCCAGCCCCTTAACAAATTTTCTTTTTCTTTTTGTTCTTTCTTTCTTTTTTTAATTTGACAGATAGAGTTAAACAGTGAGAGACAGAGAGAAAGGTCTTCCTTCTGTTGGTTCACCCCCCAAATGGCTGCCACGGCCGAAGCTATGCCAATCTGAAGCCAGGAGCCAGGTGTCTCTTCCCGGTCTCCCATGCGGGTGCAGGCGCCCAGCACTTGGGCCATCCTCCACTGCCTTTCCGGGCCACAGCAGAGAGCTGGACTGGAGGAGCGGCAACCGGGACTAGAACCCGGCACCCATATGGGATGCCGGCATAGCAGGAGGAGGATTAACCAAGTGAGCCACGGCGCCGGCCCCAACAAATTTTCTAAAACACAGATTTCTGACAATGAGAAATTCATAAAGCTGAGATTGAACAAGAATCACTCACTTGCGACTGCACGAACTGAAGCATTTTGTGAGTTTCCATCACTTTTATCTAAAGCATTGTTGGTTCTATGCTTAAATGTTTTGTCTTCTAAAGTTTAAAGACACTTTCTTGGTCTATCACTGGCTTATAGCATTTTGATAAAGCACTTTTTTGTAAATAAAGATAAAACCATTTGCTTTTGCTCCCTATTTTAATTCCTCCAGAATCCAAAAAAAAAAAACACACTACTTATGAAATTTTTCTTTTGATGACAATGTGATGATTCACACAAATTCAATGAGAATCTGTCATCTTCATAATAGGATACAATTGGAAACACTAGCATATCCAAAATACACACAGACTGCCCGGCACCAAGGTTTCCCAGTTTTACAGAAAACAAATAAGATTACTACCTCTTAGTAATCCTTAAAATCTCAAAGGATTAGACACTATGGTTAAAACAGCAACAACAAAACTAAACTCTGCGTTCACTGGGCTTCTGAACTTTGAGTTCCTTAAAGCTGAGATTATTATATGGCAAATCAACTTTTCTTGCCGTACTCATGCAAATAGCCAGCCATCCTATGCCTGCCGTTGGACTGTAACTCTGTTGCTTTTAACATATGGACCTGATGTGTTGTGTACTTGCTGGTTTGGGGCTTTGTGTCTGTTGTCCCTCGGAATTCTGCAGAAGTACAACTCCCAGCATAATGCTGCTGATGTAACATTTTGAAATGATGGCTCTCATCCACAGAACTGATAAAGTCAAATCTCACAATGGACTCTAATAATCTTTTAATAATCTTTTTCACAATGGACTCTAGGCAGTTGGCTGAAGAACCACTTCTTCCTAAGCCTCTTTGTTGCTCCAACATGTGGCTAAAAGGATTTATGATGCTGAATCTGTACTGCAAATGTGGGACCAGACCAGAGACCAGAACAGGTCCATCCTGGTAGCGTGAAACAAACACAGCCTAGCCACAAGGTGAGATCCGCGGCGTTTTCAGAAAAGGATGACAAGGTGGGAGCATAAAAGTTGCAAGATGCTGTCAACACGAACTAAAATACAAGGCCAAAAGGTCGTGGGAAAGGGCTCTTACACATGATTACCTGCCAGTCACTGTCACAATGCCTCTTCCAGAGCTCCCAGCTCTGCAGAGGCCACCACGCCAGGAGAGAGGCATTAACTAGACGTGATGCTTGGTATCTTCACATGCACAGCACGCACACGGAAGGGTCCCTTTGTTCGGGAGAGGTAGGGATGAAGCCTAGGAAGGTTGACTCCAAATCTGGGTTCAGACACACCGTAGGGGGTGCCCATATGGTAGCCAGCTCCGTCTGCTAGGCTTACATCAGCACTCATCCCAAGTAGAAAGAACCATTAAAAAAACTGACACCAGCGCTCCCAGGAATGGGGACCCACTCAAGGCTTACAGTTAAAATGCTGAATTGCAACTATAGAGCTAACATGTTACGACTTTCTCTAGCTCTACCTGTTTTTTCTGTGCCCCTTTTAAAATCTGCTGACTTTTTGCACCTATTAAGATAATTTTGTTATTCAAGGTTGCTTAAAAGTTTGATATTTCAGGCAGTGCTGGCTAAACATGTAAGCACCTGAACCATTACCATCTAAGCTAGACAGAGAAGGAGCAAAGGAGGAGTAATATTTGTCCTAAAGTAAAACGACTGGTGTTCCACAAGGAGAAGGAGGAGACCGAAGGAGTGGAAGAAGGTTGTACAGGTTTGTGAAAGACGAAACTGTGTGAGATTAGGTTGGATGAGATCGGAAGGGAGTTAACTCCAGATTTCCCAAACGCTGAACTTTGGTGTCCAAGGTGCAGACATAAAACTAGAATTTGGTTCCCTGTGTTAAAGCAAGAAGGTTTATTTCAAGTATCGACTTGGTGGTAGAAGTTTGCGAGGCATTTTGATCTCTAGTTTTAAACTCCATTTCTCATTCCTTCGCCCATCTTCTACAGCTTCTGCTTCATTGAGGGCTCTCTGGCTTGACTTTCCAGTCTGCTCTGGTAAGCTCTTTCTGCCTCCCTGGTTTCATGTGCACAGCCCAGGACAGCCAGATGGCGTCATTATTTGCCCCTGACCTTTCTCCGTGCACTTAAATCGTCCCACACAATCAGCCGATGGTGCTGCAGGTTTTCCTGCCGACACTCTTTCATTAACAGAGTGACCCACTCGCCCCTTAGGACACATCCTATTCCAGCGGCTAGGCAAACTGGAGCACTTTCCCACCAGGCTCGACTCCCAGGTTACCTGGACGGACTTCCTACTAAGAAACCAAACGTTCCACAGGGCCTCCACGGCCGGTATGATTCCTTCCTCAGTCACTGCCTGGCACTGGGTTGTATCCTTGTGGAACAAAGAAGTGGCTGTGCTGTTAATTAATCAGACTCGCCACCCACGTGCAAAAATACATCAGGACAGATAGAGACCAACGTCCAGAAAGTCTATGGACAAGGGGAGTGGTCCCAACAGTGAGCAGGAGTAAAAAACCAGCTGGGTTTGGACCACCTTCGAGGCAGCTCTTTCCCCTCCCACATGGTTCTTAGCCCCCCAGGACCCTCGATGCTTGCTGTACTGTTGCTAACACTCGGACCTTGCCTGTTTAACCTGCTTGCTATGTGTGTGTCTTCTCGGCTTCAGCAGCTTCCTATGAAAATGTCGGCCTTCAAGGACTTCAGCCAGTGCCTGCTGCCAACGGACACCACTTGCCCGAGACCCTTGGGCAGGGCCGTGAGAGAACTGTATTCCTCCTGTGACAGGCGGGGCCGCACCCTTAATCAGTGGGAAGCAATTATGGAAAATGAGACTTTCATTCTGATTTCCTTAGAAAGGCAAGGAGGCATAGACTTCTCCTGGGAGGAATGAGATAATAGCCTCCACCTACGAGAAACTGGAGAGCAAGACCAAGGCCTCACAACTAACTGGAAGCACATGGGAGACCGGTACAAACCGGTTAGATCTGACATAGCAGCTGGAGGACCAGTTCCCAGACCCTGTTCTACCCCCACTGAATAACAGGGAAAGAGAATTCCTCTTTCAGCCACAGGCCGGCTGGCCACGTGACAACAGCGACCCTCCTTCCCAGGAGGACTGGAGATCTCTTAAGGAATTCTGCCCCGACAGATCCTGGCAGAAGTAGGTGTACCCACTCGGAGGTCCTTTGGCCATGGTCTTACTGCTTGGCCTTACATGGTCTTACTGCTTCTCCTGTTTGGCCCCATCACCCCCAATTCCTCACTAAACTCGTTTCCCAAACACTTCTGGCCACTGGGCTAGTTCTGTGCCACCTCAACCCCAAACGCAGGGGGTACCAACCTCTCTATCAGTCCCACAGAAGGGATGGAGAATATATATGACTTGGTGCCAAACCATCTCATTCCTCAAATCCTGATCGACCTGCACCTTTTGTCAGCCGGAAGTCGCTCAGCACAGTCATTGCCCCTTCTCCCTGCAAGACAGGAATGAACCCAAAAGCGGGGGTGGGGGGAGGTTGATCTGAAATCATGGACAAGAAAGGATCAGAGTACCCAGCCCTTGCTCAACAGTGAGCTTACCAGGGGCTGCCTAGCATGTGACAGCCAATAATAGTTCTTAGCATACCTGTTGCATAGCAACTTGCAATCCTATCACCGTTGCTTTGGCAAAAAAAAAAAAAAAAAAAAAAAAAAAAAATCTGCTGAGCTATCTATCCAGGGTCCTTGATAAAACTGGACAGAACCAGCTACAGCCAGTCCCGTAACTGGAGCCTTTGCAAATGAGCTCAGACTGACCAGCGAGCTGCCTACCAGTGCACTATGATGTCCAGTGACATTCCTCTGATGATGCCTCAGTAGCCCTCTTTGAACTGACCTGTAAAGATGGGATTTGTCAAGGCGCATGCTCCAACGACTTACTCCAGCCCTTGTCTCTGCACCTGCCGAGTTCTGCCCCAATCACCCTAACTCTATAAACTCCCAAACCTCCCTCAATGGGCAGACTGACTTGGGCCTTGCCTCTGTCCCTTACAGGCCTTCAGCGAGAAATAAACGTTCTCTTCCTCAAACAGTGACTCTAATACGGTGCGTGCGGGCAGGGCCCTGTCCCGTAACCCCTGCTCTTACCAGCCCTGAGACACTACTCCCTTCTTTGTGGTAGCCCTGACCACACCTTTGTAAAAGGTCCCCCGATTACTTCTCCTTAAATTAACTAGCTTGGGGACGCCATCTCTTTCCCTACATGGTATGGAATGCGGCCCCAGGAAACAGACTCTCAAAATGGGATTCTCGCTTTGAGGAGCACTGGGATATACCTTGCTTGCCTGGGAGAAATGGGAGACGGGTAATTCAGAGCACATGGAGGCACCCCTGGGTGTGGCACCGTGTAAGGTGCTTCAGCTGCCCCATGCCGTACTCCCAGCCCATCTCCATGTCAGCCCCGCTCCCCAGCTCAGGATGCTCAGCCCTGAAAAATGCAAGGCCTAGGCTGGCGCAGTGGCTCACTAGGCTAATCCTCCGCCCGTGGCGCCCGCACACCAGGTTCTAGTCCCGGTCGGGGTGCCGGATTCTGTCCCGGTTGCCCCTTCTTCCAGGCCAGCTCTCTGCTGTGGCCAGGGAGTGCAGTGGAGGATGGCCCAAGTGCTTGGGCCCTGCACCCCATGGGAGACCAGGAGAAGCACCTGGCTCCTGCCATCAGATCAGTGCAGTGCGCCGGCCGCAACGCGCCAACCGCGATGGCCATTGGAAGGTGAACCAACGGCAAAGGAAGACCTTTCTCTCTGTCTCTCTCTCTCACTGTCCACTCTGCCTGTCAAAAAAAAAAAAATGCAAGGCCTGCAGTGGCAGGGGAGCCACTGCCCCTACAGAGAACAGCGCCCGTGCTACCGCCCCTTCCTCACCACTTCTCCAGTTAAAACCAACTGCCCAGACTTACGGTGTGAAAACACTGCTGCATTTCCTGTCAAATGCGGATCCTGCTTTCTTGGATCGTCTCCCAGATAAACTTCCTGCATGCATGCCTTTGGCATAGACTCTGCTCTCCAGAGGCAGAGGCAGAGGCAGGATCCTGTCTCCTTGGGCTGGGCTTCTGGAACTGGCTCCTTCAGGCAGATATCAACAAGCAGCACGTGGGTGGTGCTAGGTATGGTGATCCCAACCCCTGCTATGCTGAAGCCCCATAATGGCTAAGACTCTCCCAGGTAGTAGGTTGGGATGAGACAGGAACTGTCTGAACAACAGTGGCCATCATCATAGGGCCAGGACCAAGGTGAGCAAGCAAGTTGCCTAGCACATACATTTCAGAAGGGACACACACTCCATGGGTGCAGGTGCTGGACTGGCACCTGAGAGTGAACGCTCCCTTACAATCTGCACCCTAGGGGCCTCACTCACCTCACCCTGGTCCCGGCCCCGCATCACGGCCTCCAGTGAGAGAGAAGGATTAGGGGGTCAGATGGCACATTGTGTCCTCGCTCCAAGCTGTCTTGCAGGGCTTCCAAAGGGTTCTGAGCCTCACCCTCTCCTTGCATCCCTGTGCTGGAGGGCACCATGGAGATGGACCTCCTAGGAGCTCTGGATCATCACTTGGTTTTCCTGGCATTGGAGTCATTGTGTGGGAAGGCCCGTAAGACCCTCCCCCAGCAGCCAAATGGCAAATCAACAGAAAAAATGAGTCTTGGCGCCTTTGCTGGGTCACTCTCAAAAAGAAGGAATGCTGAGGCGGTAATCCCATCATCATCCTCATGAACCCTGCAGAATCCAGACAGACAGTGGAGGGTGAGGGCTGGCAGGTAGCTGATAAGCAAAGAGGAGCTGAGTGACAGCTGGCACCCGTGCCCCACGCACCCCACACCCTACTCCTCCTGTGCCAATCCAACATGACTGTGGGCTCGGCACACCCACTCCTCATCCGGCTCCTGAACCTCACTTCCCGTCATGCACGAGATGCTGTGACACCTTCCTAGAGATGGCCACGTGTGTGTGTGTGTGGCAGCTCCAGGTGGAGATGCCATGACATTTTCAAGGTCCCCCAAATGGGGATGTGAATGCAAAGAGTACTCAAGCCCCGCCCTGATTCTACCCTATTTGAATATTCAGTTAGGCCCTGCCCAGGGCATTGTCTATCCTATAAAAGGGGGGGACACGAAGGGAGGCTGCCTGCACTCACGTCTGTGTGCTGCCCCTTTCAGTAAACCCTGCTCTCCTGTCCACCGTTACGCCTCCTCCTTGCCTTCTTTCCTCTGTGGAGGGAAGAGTCTGGAACAGGCCCAGCCAGGGGCCAAGGTGCACACAACACTACTGAAAACTTAACCGAGTGACAACTCCAATTGCAGCTCATGCGTCAGGTGCTAGGCATTTACTACAGCAGAAGCAACACTCAGTATACTGCTTTTTCCTTTCTAATTATTATTTACTTAGTGTATGTGTCTGAAAGGCAGAGAGATAGAGATCTTCCATCTGCTCGCTCACTCCCCAAAGACCCACGACAACCAGGGCTGGGCCAGGCGGAACCCAGGAGCCCAGGACTCCACTCCAGGTCTCCCACATGGGTGGCAGGAACCCAAATACCCCCAGGGTGCACATTATTGGCAGGAAGCTGGAATGGAAAGCAGAGCTGAGATTCAAATCCAAGCGCTCTGCTATGCAGCACAGACATTCCAAGCAGCCGTGTAACTGCTGTGCTAAATGCCCACCTGACTAATGTTTCAGTAAATGCGATCTTTAGAAACCTCTGTCACTAAAGGCAGGCAGATAAAGGTAATACATGCATGGAGAGGATGGGAGTACACACTCCTTGACTGGCCCCAGGGCCACGTGACAAGGCAGACCACAGGTGTCTTGGTCATTTCAACACTCCACTGGCTGTTGTGCTGGGCCAGTACGCTGACAACAATAGCACGCTGATTAGATCTGCTGAGTAGAGTAGGAAATGGGAAGTGCTCAAGAAGGCTGCCACGGGTCCTGCTAAGACCCGGGTGACTTCTAGCAGGGAGGAAGAACACCCTGGGGCTGCTTCAGGGATGAGTCAGCTTGGGGTGTTGCATGAGCCCACGGGGATGGCTGCCACCATGCAGCCCTGCTTAGGAGTGAACTAGGGAGCAGCGGTCCAGGGGAGCTGTGTGCCTGCTGGGGCTGGTGTGTATGTGTGTGTGTAGGGGGGTGCTCCTCTCTGTGGGGAGAGCTTTGAGAAGAAAGCGTAACCAGTGACCGTGTCTGCAGGGAGGAACTGCCCAAAGCAAGGACACAGGTGGGCTCCAGGGGGCGATGAGTGGCCTGAGAGTAGCAAGAGAGGGACCAGGGGATCTGGGAAAGAGACATGCAGATGGCATGTAAGGGCGGGCATAGTGTGTGTGGCTTTGTCAATCAATGCCTGCCAGACAGTGGCCACGGAAGAACCCAGGGAGCAGGAGGATCCATGCTGGGCGTGGCAGCTGGGTGCCGTCTGTTGCTTCCTTGGTGCTGGCCAAACGACACAGCCTTCCCTCCCCAGGACCGCTCTGGTGATTGCCGCTGCTGCCTGCATTGAACCTGGACGTCACCAGGATACGGTCTCTTGAGCTGAGCAGCCAGCTAAAAAACACTCAACCCTCCCAACACGCAGGGGGCAGCACCCCAGCCTCCCTGGATCTTCTGCTGGTCCCCACATATCCCAGAGTGCAACTGAGTTCATTGGCTTGAGGGCACTCACCCAAGATGCAGGATTTAATGCAGTGGCTTAGGCTTAAGCACCGGAACATCACAAGCCGGCTGTGCAAAACAGCCTAAACAACACTGGCTCTTCCCTAAGGAGCCCCCAGGGCTGCCACGCCCCAGAGTGGAATTCCAAAGATTCCCAGAGAACTCTAGATGTGAATCTTCTAGGTTGTCCTATTTTTTTTTTTTTTTTAAGGTAGAAGGACATACATTCCTTAACAATTTTTTTACCTTGGCTTACAGATTTTTTTTTTTTTAGATATTTGAACAAGATGTATATGGCCTTCCATTTGTGCCCTTTCTGCAGTCTCCACACACAAGGGGAGCAGGCTTCGTAGTGGTCTGGAGTTAATGAGGAGTAAGTATATATCCTGGGATGTATAAGGGGTTGCAAGCAGCGGGGAGAGAGGAAATCCTCTGGTATACACAAAACACCTGTCAGGCAGGAGCCACATGAGCCTGTGCGTGTGCGTGCATGTGCGTGCTTGTGAGTAAAGAAAAGAGGAAGTTGGTGCAGTTAAGGGGCCTGGACGCCCTGGAAGAGACAGGACACTTGCCCATCACAGGTCCCGCGTGCAGGGAAGGTCCCATGCCTGGGAATGTGCCTGTCCCTGTCCAGTGAATCATAGGGAAAATCTGGTGCCAGGAATCTTCCTGTTCAATAACACTCCTGCTCCTAGCCCTCCAGGAGCAGCCCTTGGAGGTGTCCCAGGGACCTTTCTTTTTTTCTTTTCTTTTTTTTTTTTTTTTTTTTTTTTGACAGGCAGAGTGGATAGTGAGAGAGAGAGAGAGAGACAGAGAGAAAGGTCTTCCTTTGCCATTGGTTCACCCTCCAATGGCTGCCGCGGCTGGCGCACTGCGCTGATCCGAGGACTTGGGCCATCCTCCACTCACTCCCTGGCCACAGCAGAGAGCTGGCCTGGAAGAGGGGCAACTGGGACAGAATCCGGCGCCCCGACCGGGACTAGAACCTGGTGTGCCAGCGCCGCAAGGTGGAGGATTAGCCTAGTGAGCCGCGGTGCCGGCCCCCAGGGACCTTTCTGTCCCATAACACTGCATGCGACAGGGGAATCCTGCACCCCCAGAGCTTTCCGCCTGGCAGCCTTCCAGCAGAAGAGGGGGAAGACGGTCACCCTGCGCCGGTCGATGCTGAGACAGGCACTCAGCTCTCTGCCGAGCTGCCCACCTGCCTGTCAGGTGTATTCTCTCCATTCAACTTGGCTAGCTCGCTTCCTGCTGAGCCCTGTCTCTTGTCTGAATTATTTTCTTATGAGGACACAAGGATCTATCACAGTCCCTGCCTTACCAGTAGCGCGAAGGGCCAGGCTTCAACTGCCAGCCGCGTCTGTAACAGACCCACGGATTCAGAATGGGTCGGTGGCAGACAGCCACACCCCTGGGTAGCCTGGAAGACACCACTTCAGCAGGGTATTGGGTCACACCTTGGGAGGGCAGGTGTCGGCATGCTCAGAGACCTGTGCCTTGGTTGTCGTCTCTAGGATGATGACAATAGCAGGAGACGATGGAATTCGATTCTCTCTGTCCACTGTGGATTTAGTGGAGTTTCGAAGCAGCAGAGGCCAGGTGGCGGCACTTCAGTTTCACAGACGACATGGGCACAGGGACACACGGGGACGGGGCGGCAAACAGAGGGTTGGGATTGCACGGAAAAGTAGCAACGGCTAATTCATCATGGAAACCCACGATGTGCGCTGGATAGGGGTCTGTTAAAAGATATTGGGAAATCCTATCCAAAGTGAGTCGCAACAGTACTGCCGTTGCAAAGAACAAGGCACAAAGTGTGGTCGCCTCTGGATTTTGGAGGCAACCTATATCTCAGCTGGCCAACATCAGTTAGTGGGGAAAAGCAGGACTTCCTCATCACGTGACTGCGCCTGAAGAACCTCCAAAACCCTCCCACAAAATGCTGATGAGAGGAATCACACGTGGAGAGATACCGTGTGGCTGAACAGGAGCACCCACAAGGCACAGGGGTCACCCTCCCCCAGACTGATCCACTTCCGTGTTCAACACAATCCCCAGTGAAATGTCAGCTACTTTTTTTTTTGGCAGACAGACAGCCTATTCTAAACGTTTTATGAAAAAGGAATGACTGTAGTAGAGCCCAGAGAACAAAACGGCAGGACTGGCCCTCCCCAGTGAAGGCTTCAGGCTGACTATATCCACAGAGTTACGGTAACAAGACACGGGAGAACTTAACACAAACCAAGGGATGGACACACACAGCAATGCAGAACCCGGAGATGAACAAAAATACGGCCGCTGAGTTTTTGGTGAAGAATAAGCAATAGCCTTTCGGTGGGAGCGGTACAGTCTTTTCAGCAAATGGTGATGGGGTGATTGGACATCCATAGAGGGACTGAGCGGGGGGTGGGGTAGGAGGAAGGACCTTGACCAAAACCTCACACCTTATAAGAAAATTAACTCAAAGTGGATCATGGACTCAACTATAAAACACAAGACTCTCAAACCATTAGAGAAGCGTGCTAGGAGAAAAACCTTTGGAACCCAGAATAGTTACAATCCCTAAACTTAACACCACAAGCACACCTATGAAAGAAAAAAAATGATAAGTGGCACTTTGCCAAAATTAAAAACTATTCTCCGTAAAAGGCCCTGATGAGTGAAAAAAAATGTTTGAAGATCTCATGTCCTCTGAAGGACCTGCACCTTAAAACATCAGAAAAAAAAAAAAAAAAACTCAAAACTCAACATTAAGCAATCCATTTGGAAACTGTGCAAAAGACATAACACACACTTCACTACAGAGGAAATACAGGGTAGAATTAGTGCATGGAAAGATGTTTGACACCATTAGCAAGCACGAATTAAAACCCTAGGGAGATCTGAGCACACATCTATCAGAATGACTAACACAAGACTGACAACGTCCAATGCTGCAAGGTGGTGGAGAATTTGCATGACTTCTGCGTTGCTGATGAGAATGTAAAATGGTCCAGTCACTCTGGAAAACATTTTGGCAGCTTCCTAGAAAACGGAACTGGCAAGTTCCAGACAGCCCAGGGCTTGCAGTCCCTGGCATTTATCTTGGAGAAATGAAAGGGCATCTATATTCACACAGAAACCTGTATGCGGTCTTCACAGAGGTTTTATTGGCAGTGGCTCCAAACTGGAAACTCCCCAAACGTCCTTCAGTCAGGGAATGGTTAAGCAAACACCTAAATCGCTACCATGGAATTCTACTCGATAATAAAAAGGAACCAACTATTGGCACGTGCGATGAGCTGGATGAGTGTTAAGGCATGTGCTACCGTATCCTATCATTTTGCATCATAAGGTAAGTGATACAAAATATCAACCTCAACAGGATGTGGAGTGCACAGTTCCATGATCATGACACTTGTGAAATAATAAAATCCTAGAGAGGGAGGAGAAATCTGTGACTGCCAGGATCCGGGCGGGGGCGGGAGAGAAGGTGGAATCGACTATGATCAGGGTTACTGTCAC
This sequence comes from Oryctolagus cuniculus, assembly GCF_964237555.1. Taxonomy (NCBI): domain Eukaryota; kingdom Metazoa; phylum Chordata; class Mammalia; order Lagomorpha; family Leporidae; genus Oryctolagus; species Oryctolagus cuniculus. The sequence goes on along the minus strand of NC_091443.1, from coordinate 91,702,245 downwards.
GATCCTGTGACAGCCATACGTTAAGCATCTGATTGGCATGGTGGCTACACAAAGTGACATCTGTGATGGAATTCGCACCACTGTACATACATACACACGAGAACTCATGATGGGGGAAATATGAATAAGCTATGTGGATTGTAGCCTTGTCTTTTTCTTATTTTTTTATTGTATAGCTATGGCAGGTGTCAACGTTGGAGAGAGGCAATGTGAAAGGTGTATGGAATCTTTCTGTGTATTTCTTTGCTACTTCCTGTGAATCAGTAATTATTTCAAATTCTAGAAATAAAAGTAAGGCTGTTAGTTTTGAACGGAGCCTGGGGAATAAGCACAGACTGTGTAATAGATTCAGGGCACAACACAAGTTACCCTAGGTCTTCTACCTTAGAACCCAGCAGACCTAATGCCATTGGAAGTGTCCATGGTGGCTGAGACTTTACACAGAGGCTTTGACAAACCCATTAAGAAGCATAGTGCAGGGGTGAGCATCTGACACAACAGTTAAGTCACTACATTCAGTATCTGAGTGCCTGGGTTCAAGTCCCAGCTCCACTTCCAATCCAGCTCCCTGGTAATCCTCCCCATGGGAGGCAGCAGGTGATGGTCCAAGTGGTTGGATCCCTGCCACCCATTGGAAGACCTGGATGGAGCTGCAGGCTCCTGGCTTAAGCCAAACCCTGCCCTAGCTGTTGCAGGCATTTGTGGAGTAAACCAGTGGATGAAAGAGCCTGGCACAGAGCAAATCTGGGAGTAAGGCCACCCTTTCTCTGTCAATGGTGTCCTGCATTGGAAGTGCAGAAGCTGGCTTGTCCTCAGAACATGACCTTAACTGGGGATAGGGTCTTTACAGAGGTTATAGAAATACAATGAGACTATCAGGGTGGGCCCTAATCCAATATGGGATTCCAGTGGTCCAAAGAAAAAGGGGGAACCTGGGGGCTGGAGTTGTGGCACACTGCATGAGGCTACCACCAGTAACTGGCATCCCACCTGAGCACCAGTTCAAGTCCCAGCTGCTCCACTTCCCATCCAGCTCTCTGCTGTGGCCTGGAAAAGCAGCGAAGATGGCCCAAATGCTTCTGTTCCTGCACCTACATGGGAGACCTGGAAGAAGCTCCTGGCTCCTAGCTTCACTTGGCCCAGCTCTGGCTGTTGGGGCCATTGTAGGAGAGAACAAGTGGATGGAAGATTCTCTCTCTCTTTCTCTCTCGCTCACTCTCTCTTTCAAACAAACAAAATAAATCTTTTAAAAAGAAAATCTTTGTTGATGGGGGTTTGGACACAGGCACACAGACACCATGTGATGGTGAAAGCAGAGAACAGTGACACTTCTATGTGCTGAGGGGCAACAGAGAGCACCAGGGAACCCCAGAGGTTTGGGGGCTGGCCTGGAACAAAACCCACACTGCAGACTCCCTGACTTGAAGGCTGCAGAACTGTGAGATGCTCCTGGCTCTCCGAGTCTGCCACGTGGGTGCAGGAGCCCAAGCACTTGGGCCATCTTCTGCTGCTTTCTAGACCATTACCAGGGAGTTGGATCAGAAGTGGAGCAGCCAGGACTTGAACTGGTGCTCATATGGGATGAAGCATTGCAGGCGGTGGCTTTACCTGCTATGCCACGGTGTCAGCCCCTATGCCTACCTTTTTATGAATCCATTCTTTCTCCTTCCCTCTTATCCCACCTTCCCCAACCCACCCTCAGGCTCTCTTTTTCCACCAGCACCCTCCTGTTGCCTGCTAAACATGGTTTAATCTCATCTATCTGAAAATAGAGGGGACCGGCACTGTGGCATAGTGGGTAAAGCTGCCGTGTGTAGTGCCAGCATCCCATATGGGCGCCGGTTCAAGTCCCAGCTACTCCACTTCCAATCCAGCTCTCTGCTGTGGCCTAGGAAAGCAGTGGAAGGTGGCCCAAGTCCTTGGGTCCCTGCACCCGTGTGAGACCTGGAAGAAGCTCCTGGCTCCTGGCTCCTGGCTTCACATCAGTGCAGCTCCAGCCGTTGCGGCCAATTTGGGGAGTGAACCAGTGGATGGAAGACCTCTCACTCGCTCTCTGCCTCTCCTCTCTCTGTGTAACTCTGACTTAAAAATAAATAAATAAACCTTTAAAAAAGAAAATGGAGAAACTCATGTTTTCCCTGGGCCTCACTCTCCCTCTGGTTGTCACCTACGTGACCCATTCTAGTTGGTTAACTATTTCGGGGCTTGTCCATGCTTTTCACTCCCTTTTCTTACCCCAGCTCATTCTTCTAGTGCGGGTTCCTGTCTCACCCCTGTCCGAAAGCTCGCTCTGCACCAAAGCCGTGGATGATTTTCAGTCGTTACCCTGTTTGACTTCGGAGTTACAGTGGTGCTCAGCCCTCCTTCTTCCTCCTGCTCCTGTTTAACTACACATCTCCTGGAGTAGCTCCTACGTCTCTGTTCTTGCCCAGTTGCTTGAGGAACTCCTTCAAGTCGGAGTTCCTAAAGGCTTAGTTCTAGGCTGCATTCTCCTCTCTCTACTTCAATGGCTTGAGTTTCTATCTATGGGCATATACATCCCAGAACCTTATTAACAGCTATCTCTTAATCTTCAGGCTAACATACACATAACTGAGATATACGGCTCATAGGCAGCTTAAATCTAAGATATTCAGTGAGGTGGGTGTTTGGTGTGGTGGTGAAGTGTCACATGCGACAGTGCCTGAGTTTGAGTCCCAGCTCTGCTTCCATTTCCAGCTTCCTGCTACCGCGTACTCTGGGAGGAAGTGGATGGTGGCTCAAGTACTTGGACCCCTGCCACTCACATGGGAGAACCAGATTGAGTTGTGTGTTCCTGGCTTCGGCCTGACTTAGCTCTGGCTGTAGAGGGAATTCGGGGAGTACTAGTAGATGGAACACTTCTCTATGTCTATTAGTCTCTGTCTCTCTGCCTTTCAAGTAAAATGCAAATAAATACATTAAATGTTTTTTAAAGTATACACAAAAACATTTCAAAAATTATCTTTGCCATAAACATGCTTCTCCTTTTAAATATATCATAATATAGCAATATTCACTGAACATATAATTACAGGATAGACAATGTGCCAGGTACTGGGTTTATAGCAATGAACAAAATTCTCATGGCCCCTGCTCTCACAGACCTGCTGGCCAGGAAGGGGAGACAAGTCAGAAACATAGAAGTCTTTTCTGATTCTTGTATCTTGGATAACCATCACCAAATTTTCCTGGAGTCTCAATTCCTAAACATCTCTGAAATTTACCTACTTATTTCCATCTTCTCTGTTACCATCCAAATCCAGGACATCATCATCTTCCACCAGACTCCTCCAGCACTTCCTGATGGGCCTCTCCTGCCGAGTCCTGTTTCCTGACTGGTCTCTACTTCCAGTCTTGCTGCTTCCTATCCCTTCCCTACACAGAAACAGCTCAACAGACTTAAGATTTTTTCAAAACATGCTATTTTAGAATCATGCACAAACTCCGAAACACGAGTAAAACTCCTGGACATCATTTATAAAATAAACACAAGACTCTAAAATGTGGAGGGGAGAAGGCATCTGACTACAACGGACATGACGGCACCTGGCTCAGGTTTTCTCTTTGCATCAGAGAGCCCAGACTCGGACCTAAAGAAGGTGGCAACCCAGGGATCATGAACGAGCACAGATATAACAAAACCTGCTCTCTTTAGCCGTGATCATGAAGGGGATGGGATAGCGCTACAGCTTGAACAGGATATGGCTCCTGAACTCATAGGAATGTTGGAACCACCAAGCCATGAGTCGGGGTGCTAGGGGGATGAAGACACTCAGGAGGGCCTGGATAGAAGATCTTAGACCTCCGGGAGTGTGCCTCAGAAGAGCGCTGCTGTGAGAGGGTTGGTCCTAACAGCTGTGTTGGACCCAGCCATCTCTCCGTTTCCTGGCTTGCCAAGTGGTCACTCCTCCACATGTACTCCACCACTGCCATCCTATAACCTCAACAAATGGCTGAATCAGAGGAGCCAAAATAAACCTCCTTCCTTCATACACAGACTGTCTTAAGTATTTCATTGCAGTAATGAAAAACTAACGTACCTAGAAACACAGGAATCTTCTGAGGAACGGTGCCTATTTTCTGGCCAAATGTATATAAAAGCTATAACCCCGGCATAACCCCTATGTCCACCAACAGAAGCTGAATAGTGAGTCTAGTCTTCCATATTCACCAGGCTCCTGACTCCCCCCTCACTGGGGTGACAGCAGAGAAGCTAAACAGGGAGCCAGGACTTCCATCCCTGATGGGTGCACTGAATCCCTACTTCGTGTTAGTGAGACAATAATCAACAGATGTCGACACTAAGATGATGGAGATGCTGGAATTACGTAATAAAGGGTTTTTTTAAAAAACTTATTTATTTGTTTATTTGAAAAGCAGAATGATGGGGAGAGAGAGAGGAAGGAAGGAAGGAAGGAAGGAAGGAAGGAAGGAAGGAAGGAAGGAAGGAAGGAAGGAAGGAAGGAAGGAAGGATTTTATACACACCCACCCACCCACACGGAGACAGAGAGAAATCTTCCATCTGCTGGTCCACTCCTCAAATGCTCTCAACAGCCCTGGCTGGGCCAGGATGAAGCCAGGAGCCAGAAACTCTCTCTGGGCCTCCCATGCTGGAAAAGGGACTCAAGCATTTGAGTCATCACCCTCTGCCTTCCCCCTTCCCAAGTGCACTAACAGGAAACTGGATCAGAAATGAGCAGCCAGGACTCAAACCAGGCCCTCTGAAATGGGATGTGAGCATACCAAGTGGTGGCTTAACCCACAGCACACCACCCATCCCCATAACAAAGACTTTCAAAGCAGCCATCATAAAAATGCCTTGATGAACAGTGACAGCCACACTTGAAGTAAACAGAAATAAAAAGTTCCCAAAGAAATAGGCGTAGCAAATAACTAGAAAATTTAAAGGAGTACCAAATGAAAATCTTAGAACTAAAGAATACAGTAACTGGGCCGGCGCCGCCGCGGCTCACTAGGCTAATCCTCCACCTTGCGGCGCCAGCACACTGGGTTCTAGTCCTGATGGGAGTGCTGGATTCTGTCCCGGTTGCCCCTCTTCCAGGCCAGCTCTCTGCTGTGGCCAGGGAGTGAGTGGAGGATGGCCCAAGTGCTTGGGCCCTGCACCCCATGGGAGACCAGGAGAAGCACCTGGATCCTGCCTTCGGATCAGCGTGGTGCGCCGGCCGCAGCGCGTCGGCCATGGCGGCCATTGGAGGGTGAACCAGCCGCAAAGGAAGACCTTTCTCTCTGTCTCTCTCTCTCACTGTCCACTCTGCCTGTCAAAAAAAAAAAAAAAAAAAAAAAGAATACAGTAACTGAATAAAAAGCTCAGTGAGTGTCCTCAGAAAGAATAGAAAGGGTAGAGGGAAATAAATTAATAAGTTTGAAAACAGAACTGTAGAAATGGCCCAATCTGAACAATAAAGAGAAAAATGACAGGGAGAAAAAACAGAGCCCCAGGGACCCCAGGAACTAAAATGAAAGATCGAACATTTATGTTGTTAAAGTCCCAGAAGGAGAGGAGGAAAGGGCTTTAGACGTACCTAAGAAACAATAACTCAAATCTCCAAATTTGGCAAAAGGTATAAACCTGGAGATTCAAGAAGCTGAGAAAACTTCAAAATGCATAAATAAATCCCAATAAATAAATAAAAACAAGATGTATTACAGCAAGAAATAATAAAACCAGGGGTGGGGCCAGTGCTGTGGTGCAGCAGGTTAATGCCCTGGACTGAAGCGCCAGCATCATATGGGCACCGGTTCAAGACCCAGCTGTTCCACTTCTGATCCAGCTCTCTGCTATGGCCTGGGAAAGCAGTGGAAGATGGCCCGAGTCCTTGGGCCCCTACACCCCCATGGGAGACCTGGAAGAAGCTCCTGGCTCCTGGCTTTGGATCAGCGTGGCTCCAGCTGTTGCAGCCAATTGGGGAGTGAACCACCAGATGGATGACCTCTCTCTCTCTCTCTCTCTCTCTCTCTCTGTATATTTGACTTTCAAATAAATAACCTTTAAAAAAAAAATAAAACCAGGGCATATCATGGCCAACATTCTGAAAATTACAAAGAAGAAACTTTGAAAGCAGAGAGAACAGAATGCCATCTTACCAATAAGAAAACCTAATACAAGTGACAGTGGGTTTCTTATCAAAAGCCATGGAGAGAGGAAGGAAATAGCATATTTTTGAGGTGATGAAAGGAAAGATCGATCCAGAACCCTATACCCAGCAAAAACATCTTTCAGGAATGAAGGGTAAATGAGGATATTTTCATACAAAGAAAAACTAAGAGCATCTGTTATAGGAGACCTACCCTAAAAGAATGGCTAAAGGAAGTTTTCTACACAGAAAAGAAATAACAACCAGGAATCTTGGAACATCAAGAAAGGAGAAAATAGTGACTAGAGTAAAATGTGTAAATAATGTAAAAAATGTAAATAATGGCTAGGCTAAATATATAATAGATTTTCTTTTTTCTGTATTTTCTCAATTATGTCTGCTGTTAAATCAAAAATTTATAACATGTCTGATGTGGTTCTGAATGTATGCAGAGGAAACAGTTGAGACGATCATAAGCAAGAGAAGATAAAGGGCTCTAAATGGAGTTAAGATTTCTATTCTTCATCCAAATAGTTAAATGATGACTGCCCTAAATTCTGTATATTTAATATAATACTAGAGCAATCAATAAAAATTATAGTTATATATTTAAATGTAATATAGATAAATCAAACTGAATTTCTTTTTTTAAGATTTATTTATTTGAAAGACAGAGTTACACAGAGAGAGGTAGAGACAGATAGAGAGAGGTCTTCCACCCACTGGTTCACTCCCCAGATGGCCACAATGGCCAGAGCTGCGCCGATCTGAAGCCAGGAGCCAGGAGCTTCTTCCAGGTCTCCCACCTGGGTGCAGGGACCCAAGGACTTGGGCCATCTTCTACTACTTTCTCAGGCCATAGCAGAGAGCTTGAATGGAAGAGGAGCACCTGGGACTAGAACTGGTGCCCATATGGGATGCTAGCATTGCAAGTGGAGGACTAACACACTGTGCCACGGTGCTGGCCTCCCATTAACAATTTTGAGGGGCCACTATTGTGATGTAGCGGGTTAAGCCGCAGCCTGCAACACCAGCATCCCATATGGGCACCAGTTCAAAACTTGGCTGTGGTGGAATGAAAAGGCCATGCCAAGATGGCCACTGGCAACAGAGCCTGCCTGGCAACAGGCTCTGATTGGATGGCTTCAGAAACCACATGGCAATGTGTGGGGAGCAACTGGGAGCAACTCGGACTAGACTGTTACTGGAATTAAGACTTATTCTAGGCCGGCGCCGCTGCTCACTAGGCTAATCCTCTGCCTAGCGGCGCCGGCACACCGGGTTCTAGTCCCGGTCGGGGCGCCGGATTCTGTCCCGGTTGCCCCTCTTCCAGGCCAGCTCTCTGCTGTGGACAGGGAGTGCAGTGGAGGATGGCCCAAGTGCTTGGGCCCTGCACCCCATGGGAGACCAGGAAAAGCACCTGGCTCCTGGCTCCTGCCATTGGATCAGCGCGGTGCACCGGCCGCAGCGCGCCGGCCGCGGCGGCCATTGGAGGGTGAACCAACGGCAAAGGAAGACCTTTCTCTCTGTCTCTCTATCTCACTGTCCACTCTGCCTGTCAAAAAAAAAAAAAAAAAAAACTTATTCTATGCATCTGCTCTTCCACAATATGGCGCTGGGAGAGGAGGAAACAGCTTCTACACAGCTGCCTCCAGTTCAACCAATAAACAGCAGGACCTGCTCCCGATTGGAGGAGAGCAGCGTACTCGGCGTGTGGGTAGCAGAGTTGGGATTGGTGGAAGAGGACTATAAAGGAGGAGAGAGACAACATGCACCAGGAACATCTATCTGAAGGAACACCTGTGCAGCCCCCGAGAGAGCCGGCCGGCGGTATGCCGCTCCCCCGCAGAAGTGGGGAAAGTGGCAGGGGGAACCGCCCTTCCACGGAGGTGGAAGGGACAGTAGCCAACCCGGGAAGAACCAGCAGCAAACCCGGGGAGGGCCGAGCAGACGAAAGAACAGCGCAGGGTCCTGTGTCGTTCCTCCACGAAGAGGGGGAGCGACATAATGGTGCCATGACTCGGATATGAAGCCTAGGCAGGGTTTAGTGTCGTTCCTCCACGAAGAGGGGGAGCGACAGCAATGGAACCTGCCTGGCAACAGGCTGTGATTGGTTAGGGCATAAACCGCCCCTTGACCAGATTGGCTGTCTCGGCTATATAAGCTGCTGTACCAACTGAAATAAACAAGTCTGCAGGCTTCTCACCTCTGGCCTGCTTTCACCTGACTCCCCGGGTCTGTGTGATGACTCTGCTCCTCTTGCCCCCACCACGCTGCTCCTCTCAGAATGAATCCACAGCAACACCTGGCTGCTCCATTTCCAATCCAGCTCCCTGCTAATGCACCTAGGAAAGCAGTGAAAGATGGCCCAAGAGCTTGAGTTCCTGAACCCATGTGGGAGACTCAGAAGCAGCTCTGGGCTCCTGGCTTCAGCCTGGCACAGGCCAGCTGTTGCAGCTATCTGGGAAGTGAACTAGCAGATGGAAGACCTCTCTGTGTCTCTCCCTCTCTCTCTGTAACTGCCTTTAAATTTTTTTTAAAGGATTGAATCATATAGTATTTTCTGAGACACAAAAGAATCAAACTGGAAATCCAAGAATGGAGGATTACAGTAAATTCTGACCACTTGGAAATTACATAACACACCTTTAAACAATCCATGAGTAAGAGAGGAAGTCTCAAGAGAAATAAAAAATTTATTAAACTGAATGAATGGAAGAGAGCATATCAAAAGTTGTGAGACACAGTGAGAATAATTCTGCTAGGGGCCAGCCTATGGCGTAGCCCATGAAGCCGCTGCCTGCAGTGTTGGCATCCCATATGGGCACCAGTTCAAGTCCTGGCTGCTTCACTTCTGATCCAGCTCTCTGCTATGGCCTAGGAAAGCAGTAGAAGATGGCCCAAGTCCTTTGGCCCCTGTACCCACATGAAAGGCTTGAAAGAAACTCTTGGCCCCTGGCTTTGGATTGGCACAGCTCTGGCCATTGCAGCCATCTGGGGAGTGAGTCAGCAGATGGAAGATCTCTCTCTCTCTCTCTCTCTCTCTCTCTCTGCTTCTCCTTCTCTCTGTGTGTAACTCTGACTTTCAAATAAATAAATCATCTTTAAAAAAAAAAAGGAAATATAGTTCTGCTAAGAACATATAAGGCGCTAAATGCATGCTTTAGGAAAAGGTAAAGTCTTAAATCAATCATCTAAGCACCAACCTCAGGAACCTACAAAAAAAAAAAAAAAAACACAAAAAAAACTCCAAGAAAAAAGGATAAGATAAAGAGACACAATAAATGAAATTGAAAAGATAAATAATAGAGAAAATTAATGAAATGAATCTTCACTGGTTCTTTGAAAAGATTTATAAAACTGAAAAACCTCTCTGCAAGACTGAAAAAGGAAAAGGAGAGAACACATCCATTATTTATATAAAAAATGAAATGAGGTGTATCACGAAAAACCTTGTAGACATCAAAAAAGACAACAGGAGAATCATGTCAACAACTTCAAAAACACAAATGTGACAAGTTGGATGAAATGGACTCATTTCTTGAAAAATAAATGGTTACGACTCACCCAATATAAAACAAAAAGTTTGAATAGCCCTGAAACCATTAAGGAAATTTAACCTACAAGTTAAAAATTCTCATGGGAGAAACATGGAGGCCCTGCTGGTTCAAAGGGGAATGCTATAAAATGTGAAATAATAATTAATATTAGTTGACATAATCTGTTCCAGAAAGTAGAAGAGAAAGCAACACTTCCTAACTCATTTGATGAAACTAATATTACCCTGATACCAAGTACAAAACAGGGATGCCACAGACCAAAATCCCTCAATAAATAGATGCAAAAATCCCTAATAAATGTTAGCATTTGGAATGAAGAATTGTGTATATAAAAAGAAACACCATGGCTGTTTTAATTCCCTAGGGCTACCATAACAAAGTGCCACAAACTAATTGGCTTTAACAACAGAAAGTCCCTCTCTCGTGACTCTAGGGGGTAGACTTCTGTAACCAGGTGTCTCCAGGGCCCCTGTGATTCCGGGTGGAGTCCTTCCTTTCCCTGTCCTATTTTCTACAGGGGACTGTTGATGCTTGGCAGTCCCTGCCGAGGAACTGCGCCACTCCAGTCTCTGGTTCTGTCATATGGTGTGAGGTCTGTGTGTCTGTCTTCACACAGCATTTTCCTCTTCTTAAAGGATGTCTCAAAAGGACACTAGTCATACTGAATTAGGAACCCTGGAGTTGGCAACAGTTTCTAAGATATGCTACCAAAGCATGGCGGGAAAAAGAAACATATATAAATTGAATTACACCAAAATTTAAAAGTTCTGTGCTGCAAACCATACTATTAAGAATATGAAAAAAGCAAATGACAGCATGGAAGAGAAAGTTTGCAAATTATATATATGATATGGAACCAGTATCCATAATATGTAAAGAATTTTTACAACTCAATGATAAAGACAAATAACTCAATTAAAAGGCAAAGGATCTGAACTGACATTCTCCAAAGAAGATACACAGATGACCAACAGGCATACAAAAAGGTACGACATCATTAGCCATTAGAGAATATAAGGTAAAACAACAAGAGACCACTTTGCATACACAAAGATCACTGTAATAAAAAAGACAATGACAAATGTTGGAAAGGTTGTGTAGAAATTTTAACTCTCAAATATAGTTAGTTGGAATGTAAAATGATTCAGCCCCTTTGGAAATCACTTTGGAAGAACACTTTGAGTATAACTCAAAGTTATAACACAAGGTTACCAGCAAGTCCACACCAAGGTATACACCCAAAACAACTTGAAACATGTCCATACAAAAAGGCATACATGGATTTTATGGAAGCACTATCCCTAAAAGCCAAAAATTGCAAACAGCTCAAATGTCCATCAACTGATGAGTGCATAACCAAAATTCATATCCATACAATGGAGGCTTACTCCATCACAAAAGGCATAAATACAGATACAGGCTACAATATGCATGAATTTCAAAACATTATGTATGAAAGAAGCCAGTCACAACATGATACATGGTGTATTATATGAAATGTCCAGAGAGGCAAATCCAGAGAATGCAAATCAGTGGTTGTCAGAGGCTAGGGGCAGAGGACAGAGGAATAATTGCTGGGGACAGAATTTCCTTTGGGCATGATGAAATAATCTGAAATCAGATATGATGATTTTACATCTTTGTGAAGGTAATAAAATCATTAAATTGCATATTTTACATTTTAAAAAAGAGTGGTAACACCAAATGCCAGTAAGGTCTCAGGGAAACTCATATATTGCTGGTGGTTATGTGAAATGACATAGTCACTCTGAAAAAACAGTGGAATTTTTCTTATAAAACTGAATTACATCTGCCATACAACATAGCAACTGCACTCCTGGGCATTTACCCCAGAGAAATTGAAAACTCATGTTCAAGCAAAAGCCTGTAAATTAATATTTTAGCAGCTTTGTATTCACTGAGAACTGGAAGCAAAGCATTGGTTCTTAAATAGGTGGATAGTTAAACTGTAGAGTAGTACTCAGCATAAAAAACGAATGGATACATGCAAAAACCTTGATAAACCTGAGAGTAAAGAGTCAGTTCCAAAAAACATGTACTGGATGACACCACCCAAGTAACTTTCTTGGAATGATGAAGTTGTGAAAATGGAGAACAGGGGCTGTGGCTGTGGCATAGCTGGTAAAGCTGCAGCCTGAAGTGCTAGCATCCCATGTGGGCACCGCTTCGTGTCCCAGTTGCTCCACTTGCAATCCAGCTCTCTGCTATGGCCTGGGAAAGCAGTAGAAGATGGTCCAAGTCCTTGGGCCCCTGCACTCACATGTGAGACCCGGAAGAAGCTCCTGGCTCTGGATCGGTACAGCTCTGGCCATTGTGGCCATCCAGGGAGTGAACCACCAGATGGAAGACCTCTCTCTCTTTCTGCCTCTCCTTCTCTGTGTAATTCTGACTTTCAAATAAATAAATAAATCTTAAAAAAAAAAAAAGAAAGAAAATAGAGAAGAGTTACCAGTGGCTAGGGAGGGGTGAAGCCAGGAGGGATGTGGGTGTGGCTATAAAAGGCAAACATGAGGGATCCTTATGGTGACAGAAATGGTCTGTATCATATCAACATTATATCTTGGTTGCTATATTGTGGAGTTTTAAAAGGTATTCCATTGCCTGAAATGGGTAAATGGGACACCAACTAGATCTCTCAGTATTCTTTCTTACAAACACATGTGACTGTAATTTTCACAAAATAAAAAGGTTAATTAAAAATAAGAGTTCACAACAATAAGATAACAGATACAAGGCTATCAGAACGGCCAAAATCCAGAACACTGGCAACATCAACGGTTGCCAAGGACGCATCAGGAACTCTCATTCATTGCTGGTGGGAATGCAAACTGATAGAGCACTTAGGAAGACAATGTGGCAGTTTCTTGTAAAACTAAACATATTATGACCTTATGATTCAGCAATTGTGCTCCTTAGTATTCTCCTTAAGGAGTGGAAAACTTATGTCTACACAAAACTTGCACGTGGATGTTTAAAGCAGTTTATTTATGACTGCCAAACCTTAGAAGTGACCAAGAAGCCCTTCAGCTGGTGAGCGGACAATCTATTTCAAGATATGAAGGAAACTTGAACACGTATCACTAAATCAAAGAAGCCAGTCTGAAAGGACTATAGACTGCATGAATCCAATATCTATTCTGGAAAAATCAAAACTATGGAGACCGTAAAAGAGCAGTGGGTTTCCAGGGGATATACAGGGAGGCAGGGATGAACAGGTGGAGCACATAGGATTCTCAGGGCAATGAAAGAATATGGATGAACACGTGTCCTTACACATTTGTCCAAAAACCTAGAAAGAGCAATCCTTCATGTAAACTATGGATTTGGGTGATGATGTGTTACTGTAGGTTCGTCATTTGTAGTAACTGTACCACACTAACACAAGATGTAAATAATAGGGAAACTACTGGGAGGGGAGGGAGGTCAAAGGGAACTCTGTAGGTCCTGTGAACTTGTCTATAAGCCTAAGACTGCTTTAAAAATTAAGATCAGTAATGTCAAAAAATAAGAAGGTCATCACTGGAGGAGTCTACAAACTGAATATTTTTAAAAAGAAAGGAATCAAATAATGGATATAATATTTCTCTTTATAGACATATGCTATCTCCATTTTGCCTCACCTGATAAATCTACCTAGCTAATAATGATCATCAAATTCTTCTAAAACTAGAGACATAACCAGATGGAAGAATAAAACACAGCCTTGCCGAGAGAGAAGAGATGGCAAGCCTCAGTCTGATGACACCTCTCTAGATCCAGTTACTGATGTACAGAAAAGGGAGGACAGGAGAACACACTAATGGCACCAATGAAGATGCAATCAGCAAAATCCACTGCAGGGAACTGTAGCACAAATGACCTCTTTGATGAGAAATTTCAAGGGGCAAAGAGAGGTTGAATCTTCAGATTAAAAATGACTGATTCAGTTTCAGTTCATTATTGATCATAATGATAGAATTAACAGTCAAAGGGATCACATAAACAAGACTAGTGTCTGCTAATACTAATTGATAGAATTAAAAAGGAGAGAACGATCCAACATGGGAAGCGGGATACACAGCAGACCCATAAAATGGCAAATGTCTTAAACAGCACTCTTGCCTCAGAATCAGCCCTTAAGGCATTCAGATCTGGCTAAAAAGCCCACGAGACTATTTCAGGCATGGAAAGCTAAGACACTCTGGCAAAACAAAAACAAAAACAAAAACAAAAACAAAAACAAAAAAAACCTAAATGAAGGATCTCTGCAAGTGAGATATCAGTGGAAAGAATGGGCCATCAAAGAGGGAGGTACCTTTCTCTGAAGGGAGGAGAGAACTTCCACTTTGACTATGGCCTTGTCTAAATAAGATCGGAGTTGGCGAACTCAAAAGGCTTCCATAGCCTTGGCAACTCATGACAAGAGCCTCGGGTGATTACTGACGCCATAAACAAGAGTGTCAACTGTTAAATCAACAACAGGAGTCACTGTGCACTTACTCCCCACGTAGGATCTCTGTCCTTAATGTGTTGTACTATGCAAATTAACAATATAACTAGTACTCAAAAAGTACTTTATACTTTTTGTTTCTGTGTGGATGCAAACTGTTGAAATCTTTACTTAATATATATTAATCTTCTGAATATAAAGATAACTGAAAATGAATCTTGATGTGAATGCGGATGGGAGGGAAGTTATGGGGGAGGAAGGCCACTGTAATCCAAAAGCTGTACTTTGGAAATTTATATTTATTAAATAAAAGTTAAAAAAAATGACTGATCTGTCAAATCAACAGTCACGGTTTGAACTGGAATTGGAGCCCCAAACTCATGCAGACTTCAAACCTTGAAGTTTTATGGTAGTGATTAATGGAGTAATGGTTGATGGGTCAGGCATGGCATTTAATCCAGTGATGATGCCTAAAGGTGGGACCTTGGAAAGCGATGGGATTGCATTGCATCGCTGGGTGGGAGCTCCTTCAGGGACTCATGATGGTTGCAGAAGAGATCACGAGAGGGCAGATGAAGAATGGGCTTCTCCCCCATCTTCCTACCTCATCATGTGATCACCCCTCTGCCACCTCTCTGCCCAGCAGATGCCTGAGCCACTGGGGTTGCCCTGCCTTGGACTGTAACTCTCCAAACGGTGAAACAAAATAAACCTTTGTTCTTCCTAAGAAGCTCCTTGTAGGTGTTTTAGTTGTAGTAATGAAAAGCTAAATAATACATCAACCAATATCAATGTGGACACTTGATTTGATCTTGATTCATACATTCTAAATTTTAAAAAATACCAATTTGGGAGTTTATTATTTTATGATATTAAAGAATCATTTAACAAGATTTTGAAGATCTTCAAAAGACTGATGTTGCTGAGTATGTACCTGATGGGATTTGAAATTTGAAGCTCTGTTATTTGATTATATTATGCACACTTTAAATTCTAAATTTGAAATTTTTTTCAGAAATGTATTAAATACCCATAAATTATGCTTTTTTGTATTTATTTGAAAGAGTTACATAGAAGGAGGACAGGCAGAGAGTGAGAGAGGGGGAGGGGAGGAGGAGAGGGTGAGAGGGAGGTCTTCCATCCGACTGTTCACACTCCCCAATTGGCCACAACGGTAGGAGCTGGGCTGATCTGAAGCCAGGAGCCAAGAGCTTCTTCCAGATCTCCCACATGGGCGCAGGGGTCCAAGGACTTGGGCCATCTTCTACTGCTTTCCCAGGCCATAGCAGAGAGCTGGATGAGAAGTGGAGCAGCTGGGTCTTGAACTGGCATCCATATGGGATGCCAGTGCTTCTGGCCAGGGCGTTAACCTGCTGCGCCACAGTGCCAACCCCATAAATTGTTTTAATTGAACTTTTGAATAACTAATTTCAGTGTTCAAGAGGTTACAGTTGGGGCCAGCTCTGTGGCATAGGTTAATCCTCTGCCTGCAGTGCTAGCATCCCATATGGGTGCTGGTTTGAGTCTCAGCTGCTCCACTTCCAACCCAGCTACCTGCCAATATGCCTGAGAAAGCAGCAGAAGATGGCCCAAGTGGTTGGGCCCTTGCACCCACGTGGGAGGCCCAGAAGAAGTTCCCAGCTCCTGGCTTTGGCCTGGTCCAGCCCCAGGTTGTTAAGGCCATTAGTGTGTGAAGCAGCAGATGGAAGCATGTAGTTCTCTCTCCCCCTCTCTGTATCTGCCTTTCAAATAAATAAATTTTTTTAAAAAAGAAAGAGGCTGGACTTATTATTAAGTAATAAAGCTGAACCTGGGACTCAGGAAAACCAAGTTTTTAAATTAAAAAGTATGGGGCCGGTGTAAAGCCGCTGCCTGCAGTGCCAGCATCCCATACAAGCACTGGTTTGAGTTCCTGCTGCTCCAGTTCTGGTCCAGCTCTTTGCTACGGCCTGGAAAAGCAGTAGAAGATGGCTCAAGTCCTTGCACCCCTGCACCCATGTGGGAGACCCAGAAGAAGCTCCTGGCTCCTGGCTTTGGATTAGCTCAGCTCTAGCCATTGTGGTCATTTGAGGACTGAACCAGTGGATGCAAGACCTCTCTCTCTCTCTCTCTCTGCCTCTCTGTAGTTCTGCCTTTCAAATAAATCAATCAATCTAAAAAAAAAGAATCACTAAATTTCTGTGATAGTGTGGTCAGGTTGTTTTAAAAGCTTATAGCTTTACGTTGTTTACAGGTGAAATGATAAAGTATCTGGGATGTAGTTCTACATAACATAGGAAGGGGAAGTGACAGGGTATACATGGAAGAAGACTGGCTATTAGTAGATAATGGCTGCAACTACATGATGGATCATGAATTCATTACACTGTTTATTTTGCATTTGTTTGAATTTTTCCATGGTAAAACTGTTGCTTTAGTTAACAGCATAGTTTTTACAAAACAAAATTTCTGCAATACTTAAAAAACTTTATTTATTTGAGAAGTAGAGACAGAAGAAAAGATAGATAGCGAAAGACAGAGACAGAGTTCTCATGTGCTGGCATGGCCTCCAAATTCCTGCAACAGCTAGGGTTAGCCAAGGCCTAGCAGAAGCAGGGAACAGGTCTTCCACTTGGGTGGCTGGAATCCAGTCCCTCAAGCCAGCAGGCATTTGCAGGAGGCTAGCCTCAGAAGCTAGAGCTGGGAATTGAATCCAGGAACTCCGCTGTAAGACGCCCCTGTGATCGGCAACTATTTTTGATCCCCGCCACTCCCTTGGTCTCCATATGCATTAACCACCAAATTCTGTTGATTTACCTAATTTCCACTTCTATCTGCTCCAAACTAAATGTGTCTATGCATGGTTCACTTCTTTGACCTCCTTCTAAAACTATACCCAGAACATTGCTTTAAATTTTTTTTAAGATCAATCCTTTGCTTAAAATCCACTTACATAGTCAACAGAGCCTGTAGGATCTACTTTCACCCTGTGTACAATCACCATTCCCAACTTAGAATGCTCTCCTTACCTTGCTTTTTCATTTATTAAAACATGCATTTATTTATTTGAAAAGCAGAATTACAGAGAGAGGAAATGAGGGAGGGAGGTAGGGAAAGAGGGGAGATGGGGGGAGGGAGGGAAGGGAGGGAGGGAGGGAGAGGGGGAGAGGGGGAGAGGGGGAGAGGGAAAGAGGGGGAGAGGGGGAGAGGGAGAGAAGGAGAGAGGGAGAGAGGGAGAGAAGGAGAGAGGGAGAGAGGGAGAGAGGGAGAGAGTGAGATGAATCTACCATCTTTGATCTGCTGGTTCCCTCCCCTAATGGTCACAACTGGGGCTGGGCCAGGCTGAAGCCAGAAGGCTGGAACTCCATTCGGGTCTTCCATGGGGGCACAGAGGCCCAAGACCTTGACCAATTTTCCCATGCTCTCCCAGCAGTGCTGTACCACAACACTGACCCCTCTCCTTCCTTTTAGACTCTGGGCTCTTCCTGACTCTGCCATTCTCATTAACTCAGAGCATTCACGCATGCAGTTCCCTCTGCTGGAACACCCTTTGCCCTTGTACACACCCGCATCTTTCAGGCCTCAATTCCCACTTTCTCAGGATAGCTTTTCCATTATTCTTGGTCTAGATGATGTCAAACATCTCACATCTTCCTAACAACTTGTCACAATTGAAATTTTTAAATTGCTGGAATTGTTTAATGTCTGTCTTTTCTGCTATAATGTAATCTCAGAGAGAAGGTATTAAGTCATATTATTATATCCCCAAAGTCCAGCATTTTGTCCTAGCAGAAGGTCAATACATGACTGGCTTAATGAATGAATGAATGAATGAATGAATTTGAATACAATACTTAATCAAATTATGAAACAGAATTGCCTGCACCACAGCTGTACTATTTACACAGTTAACCTAATGGCGTCAATCATACTCCATGACAAAGGATTTGCAAAGTTTCCATGTATATGTACACACACACAAAAATGAGGAAATAATAATGACTTCATTAAAAATCCGGGTTACAGTCGCTCATTGCTACTTTCAAAAGTGCTTAACAAAAGAACAAGGATGTATCTTAATATAATCACATACTGTTCAAAGGTGCACATGTATCCAAAGAAAAGTAGCTTTAACCCAAGCCCCAAATATGGTTTTCTGACTTAAAACAGATTATCCAAAGAGTAATAAAAGCTATATATCCCCCAAACTTTACATTTATATGCAATTCTTTTAAGTTGGTCATATGTATGTCATATGTCTGTATACAGTTGTATATATACACTTATCCATATATATGCATATGGTACACAGTCTCTTAAGTTATAAAATGTGAATTTAGTTAGTCTATTCAAGTAAAATAAAAGCTTGACCATTTTAAGGAGTATATCTTCACAAGTTTTAAAATTAATAAGCAAAAACTATAGACTCCTGAACCAAAAGTTTATTTTAAATTACTGAATTTTTACTGCATAAAAAATGTTCATAATACATTACATATAAAGATGTTAAACATACTGAGCTACAATAGAAAATATTTTTGTATCATTGTTGAAATCACTAATATGCTTATTTCTCCTGTGAATGAATGAAGTTTGCCCAAGTCAATTTTGTCATGGAATATCAAGTAGGTTTAAAATTTTTATATTATTGCTTAATAACTTTCTAATAAGGTTTTGAGTTTCCAGTTGACCTGCACATAATATTTTTTTCAATGTATTGAATACTGTAGTAGCTTTTTCTCTCATCTCTGGTGGAATATATTTGATATCGAAATATTCAGATAACTTATACCTGGAGTTATACAGCATGTTAATAACAGTTTCCACGTCACTGGCTTCACTGCTGGCCTGTCCCACTGAGATCAGGCGGGACTGGTACATTTTCTGCAGCTTGTGCTCGGCTGCTTCGGCAAGCGCGAGGCTGCGCTTCAGGTGCTCTTTGGAGGCTATGATGTCCTCTCTGTATTCTGGGTTGCTGTTGTCAAAGAAAGGTGCCCGCCGCACCTGGAGTTTCATATCCGAGATTTTTCTCAAGATTTCATCATAATCCAAGGTCGAGTGTCGTTCACTGGTTGGTTCTTCGAGCTTTTCTATGTCATATTCACCTGAGAGCTGAGGAACATCTTCCGACTCTGTGGACATTGCCATCTCAGTGCTTCTGGTTAAAGTGGTGCCAGGCAGGCTTGTAAATACTTCTGTTGTTGACGTGGTTGCCACAGTTGTTTTCGTAACGGGCTCGGGCTCGGGCTCCGGCTCGGGCTCTTCTTTTTCAATGTAAGGTTCTTCCGCATGTAAAACAACAGAAACATTGTTTGGTTTGATCGACCAGAAGGCTGTACTCTGTGTCCGTTTTTTCTTTGGTATTTCCAGTGTGAAGCCTCTAGGAGGAGAAGATGTCGTTTCTTCACTGACAGGATTGATTAAAACATCATTCTCAGTTGAAGATTCTGCAGGTGGAGCAGATGTGGTTACCTCCTTTGATGCCCTCGATCCTGTAGAATAATCATTTCTTGGAGACTTTGATTTTTTCTCACGGCCTTGATCCCTGGTGGGAACACTTAGTAGTAGGTTCTCTAAAACCTGTACATAATGATTCAAGTTTTGTTCTTCGTCAGGCGTCACAGTTATACCTTAAGGGGAAGAAAATCAAATAAACAATAAGTAACATTTATTATTCTATGATACATTGACAGACTCTGTGGACCTAAATTTATTATGCATGCTATCACTTATTAGTTGAGATTAACTAAGAAGCAAAGTAAATTTGACACAGAGCTAATTCACACTTAAATGAACAATTTTATTTTTGACAGGCAGAGTTAATGAGAGAGAGATACAGAGAAAAAGGTCTTCCCTCCATTGTTTCACCCCCCAAAATGGCCACTACGGCTGGCACATTGCGCCGATCTGAAGCCAGGAGCCAGGTGCTTCCTCCTGATCTCCCATGGGGTGCAGGGCCCAAGCACTTGGGCCATCCTCCACTGTCTTGGCAGGCCACAGCAGAGAGCTGGACTGGAAGAGGAGCAACCAGGACACAACCGGCGCCCCAACTGGGATTAGAACCTGGAGTACTGGTGCCGCAGGTGGAGGATTAGCCTAGTGAGCGGCGGCACCGGCCTTAAATGAACAACTTTCAGGGTTCTTATTAAAAGAGATGAATAAGATTGGTGCAAAAGTTGCATATTAACACAATTTTCTTGAAGAAGCTCCTGGCTCTTGGCTTCTGCCTGGCCCAGCCGTGGCCATTGAAGCCATTTGGGGAATGAACCAGCAGATGGAAGATCTCTCTCTGTCTCTCCTCCTCTCTGTAATTCTGCCTTCCAAATACATTTTAAAAAATAAACTTTTTAAAAAATCATAAATCATTAAAATCAAGTTATCTGAGTCTGCAATTAAATCAATTATATTAAAAACAAAAGTAATAGATAGTCAAAACTCACCACTCCCTAATTGTTCTATTTCACCTTACTATTTAAACTCTGGAGGTTTTTTACCCTATGTATGTGATAAAAATGCAGTGGTGTACACTACGGATCCCTTTCTATCTCCCTGTTCAGCAATGTCAAATTGGTAGCCTGAAATGAACTACTGATTCCACACATAACAAATGCTACAAATGAGGGCTCACCTCTCTCCCCACAAAAGCCAGTTATCAAACATTTACCGGTATGCTGCTTGTCTTCATCTCAAGAAAGATTTAACTATAGTCTACAGGTTACATCCATCCCACCTAAAAAATATTTTTTTTTACTTCCTTGAGAGAGAGGGAGGGAGGACAGAGCAAAGAAAGAGCCTACCTGGTGGTTCACTAACCAAATGGTTGAAGTTGGGCCAGTTTAGTTCAAAGCTGGGGAGCCAGGAATTCAATCCAGACCTCTTATATGAGTGGCAAGGACCCCAAGTGCTAACATCATCACCCGCTGCTTCCCCAGGTGCACATTAGGCAAGAAGCTGGAGCCAGAGCGGAGACAGCAGTACTGAACCAAGCGTTGATACAGGATGCAGGCAACTTAGCTGACATCTTAATCTCTGGGCCAAATGCCCAGCTGCTACTCCCCATCTTAACTGTTTTCATAAATGAGTTTTTATCAGAATCCAGCCACTTTTACTCATTTGTATCATTTATGGGTGTTTTTGCTACAACAGTAGGGCAAAAGACCACATGGCCTGCAAAGCTGAAAATACTATCTGGCCCTTTACAGAAAAGTTTTCCAATTCCTGGTCTAAATCATCAACATTTCACTCAACAATAAAATGCAAGTTCTATTTTTATTGGGGTTTTCTGAATAGTGAAGACTCTTCTTTCCAATTTGGAGAACAGAAGAGATTATTGAATAAAATGTTCTGGAATTCTGTTTAATTCCCCTACTCTGGAATCAGGAATGTTTTAATTTTAAGTGCTGGTGTTTTGTATCACATGTATTTTTCAACTGATTTTGTCATTATCATATGTCCAAATTTATTTAATTCAAGTAAGCAAGTCATTTTTTACCCTGCTGCAAGGTGTAACTCCCACCTGAATGATCCTTCTGTAGGCTAAATGAAAAAACTTTCCAATCAGGAGGTACTTTTATTTGGCTTTTTAGTAAGTACACAATACTCAAAAATTGCCTTACACTGGTATTTACATTTTTCTTCTCTTTTCATTAATTATTCTAACTTCAAAAGACCAGATGAAATTTAATAAAAATTAGAATATTTCCAAATTAATAAGAATTTCATAATGAGAACCGTTTAGTGAGGCAAGGTGATAATGGAAAGATACCAGATCCACCTGGAGATTTGGTTCTAATAGTAGATTCTGCATTTCATGTTTAGAAAAGCTTTGCCTTCTCCAAGATGCACACAACGATACTGGGTGACAAAGGAAGATATATACACAAGGGCACTGCAAACAGTCAGTGTAAAAGAATTAAAATAGTATTTTGGTGCAAAAAAATTACAAACATAGCATTTTCATAATATACATTTCATGAACTTTTTGAAGACCTGTAAAAATAGCAGATTTCAAAATTCTTTGCTCCTAAATAAACTTTTAAGTCCATTTACCACGAATTTGTTGAAGTACCTTTGTTCTTGTGGATTTTGATACTGTACTTGTAATTTTTTTTTAAATCGCTCATGGGCTAGGCATTGTGGCATAACTGGTTAGGCTGCTGCCTGCAATGCCAGCAATCCATACAGGTGCCAGTTCCAGCCATGGTTGATTCATTTTCAATCCAGCTCCCTGTTAATGCACCTGGGAAAGAAGCAGAGAGTGGCCCAAGTGCTTGGGCTCCTGCACCCATGTAGGAGACCCAAATGAAGCTCCTGACTCCTGGCTTCAGGTTGGCCCAGCCCCTGTCATTGTGGCTATTTGAGGAGTAGACCAGCAGATGCAAGATCTCTCTATATATATTTCCCTCTCTGTGGAACTCTACCTTTCAAATAAGTAAAATAAATCTTTTTAAAAATCACTCACATAATGTACTTTAAAATGGACTGGAAGGATAATACACCAAATTCAGAGGGGTAGTTGCCTCTGAGGAGGGGAAATGGGACTGAGTTTAAAGGCAACTTCAGACTCATCTACAATGTTTTACTTCCAAAACACAGGGTATGCATGCGCAAAAAGTTTGTGGGAAAATGGGGCTGGCACTGTGATGCAGCGGGTTAAGTTGCCACTTGCAATGTTGGCAACCCACATTGCAGTGCCAATTTGAGTCCTGGCTACTCCACCCCCAATCCCGCTGCTACTAATATGCATGGTAAGAGAGAAGATGGGCCAAGTATTTGGTTACGGTCACCCACGTGGGAGATCAGGATGGAGTTCCTGGCTTTGGCCTAGCTCAGATGTGGCTGTTTGTGGAGTGCACCAGCAGACAGAAAATCTCTCTCTCCCTCCCTCCCTATATATCTCTCTCTCATTCATTCTCTCCCTCTTCTTCTCACTGTTCTGCTTTTCAAACAAGTAAAAAATCTTAAAAAGTAGAAAGGTATTATGAGTTTTCAATGAACATTTTGAATCCCCTCATAAACAAAAGTCACATTTTTAAAAGGCAAATAACATACAAATAAAATACATATACCCATTTATAAAATGCATTGCCCTGAGCCTATAGTTTCCATAAAGTGAAATATTCTTTAAAGCAAATATGTAGCCTAGTGAATTGAAAATAAAATCTGTGATTGTGGTCCTGGCTCTTTTACTTTCTGGCAGCATGGCCTGAGATAACTACTTCACTTCTCTATATGCAGATGATATAATTATAAATCCATCCATAGAAAAGAATCAGTTGAAGAACTACTACAATTAAGAGAATTTTGTAAGGCAACAAGTTATAAAATTCAATATATAAATATTAACCAGTTAGAAAGTACAATGGGGGCCGGCACTGTGGTGCAGGGGGTAAAGCCGCCGCCTGCAGTGCCGGCATCCCATATGGGCGCCGGTTCGAGTCCTGGCTGCTCCACTTCCCATCCAGCTCTCTGCTGTGGCCTGGGGAAGCAGTAGAAGATGGCCCAAGTCCTTGGGCTCCTGAACCCACATGGGAGACCCAGAAGAAGCTCCTGGCTCCTGGCTTCGGATCGGCACAGTTCCAGCCATTGTGGCCAACTGGGGAGTGAACCAGCGAATAGAAGACCTCTCTCTCTCTCTCTCTGCCTCTCCTTCTCTCTCTGTGTAACTCTTTCAAATAAATAAATCTTTTAAAAAAAGAGATACAATGAGAAAGAAGATGCTTTTCAGATTACAAGAACAATAACAAAAATACCTAATCATGATTAAGACAAGTCAAAAATCATGAGAGGAATTATAGTATGCTAAATAATGAACATCAAGTGTATTAGGGCCTAATCCCTAGAACCTGTGTATGTTTCTTTATTGAAGACATGATTAACTTAGGATCCTGACATGGAGCTATATCATGGATTATGTGTGTAGGTTCTAAATCTAATTATAAATATTCCTATAAAAGAGACACAGAGACTCGAAACACAGAGGCAAGGAGGATATAATTTGTAGGGAGAGGCAGAGATAAGAGTGACATGGCCATAAATCAAAGAATGCTAGCAGCCACCAGCAACTGAGAAAGACAGGCACACATTCTTCCACAGGACTTCCAGAGGGAGAATGGCCCTGCGCCATTTTCATTGTGACTCGGTAAAACTGATTTCAGACTTCTGGCCTCCAGAAATATGAGAATAAATTTATATTTTTACCAGGTTTGTGGTAATCTGTTGCAGCAACCACAGCAAGCTAATATAGGGATATAATAAACCCTTTGGAAAGTTATAATGTAAAATTCAACAAACCGCATGTTCTCAGACATGAAGATTCAACATCAAATGTTTGGATGTCATATTCTCTATTAATTTATACATTAAGATGCTCCTAATAAAATATCATTCCTCTTTTTCTGGAGCTATAAAAATACACTGAAAAGTCCATTTGCAAGAACAAATAAGAATAGCCAGGAAAGGGTCCAGTGTTGTGGCAAAATAGGTTAAACCACTGCCTGTGGCACCGGCAAGCCACATAAACACAGCTTCAAGTCCTTGTAGCTCTGCTTCTGATCCAGCTCCCTGCTAATGCACCTGGGGAAAGCAGAAGAAGACTGACCAAGTGCTTGGCCTCTGCCACACGTAGGAGAGCCTGATGCAGTTCAGTTCCTGGCTTCATTCAGCCTGGCCCAGCCCTGACTATGTGAGCATTTGCGGAGTGAACCAGTGGGCAGATGTCTCTCTGTGAATCTCCCTCTCTTTAACTCTTTCAAATAAATAAATCTTTAAAAAAATAATAACCATCGGGGCCAGCGCTGTGGTACAGTGGGTTAATGCCCTGGTCTGCAGTGCCAGCATGGCACAAATTCGAGTACCAGCTGCTCCACTTATGACACAGCTCTCTGCTGTGGCCTGGGAGAGTAGAAGATGTCCCAAGTCCTTGGGCCCCTGCACCCGCATGGGAGACCCGGAAGAAGCTCTTGGCTTCAAATCGGCACAGCTCTAGCCGTTGCAGCCAATTAGGGAGTGAAGCATCAGATGAAAGACCTCTCTCTCTCTCTCTGCCTCACTCTTTCAGATAAATAAATAAATCTTTAAAAAAATTACAGTCAGGAAAGCAGGGGTTATCACTGTGACATAATAAAACTAGATATCAAAAGACACTCTAGGGGTCAAAACTGTGGCGCAGCGGGTTAAAGCTCCAGCCTGCAGCACCAACATCCCATATGGGTGCCGGTTCAAGTCTCGGCTGCTTCACTTCCGATCTAGCTTTCTGCTATGGCCTGGGAAAGCAGTAGAAGATGGCCCAAGTCCTTGGGCCCCTGCACCCACATGGCAGACCCAGAGAAAGCTCCTGGCTCCTGGCTTCGGATCAGTTCAGCTCTGGCCATTGTGGCCATTTGGGGAATGAACCAGCAGATGGAAGACCTCTTTCTGGCTCTACCTCTCTATGTAACTCTGTCTTTCAAATAAATAAAATAAATCTTTTTAAAAAAGACACTATAAACCTTTTATTATAAAAAATAGTATAGTGCTGGCATATGAAAAGGCAGATGAATGGAACAGCACACAACACCTGCATATGGAAAAATAGCTCAAGGTGAGGGAAAGTTTCAATTTATAAACCATTTCAGCTAATACATGAAGAAAACATTTCCAATTAGAACATTATCAGGCCGGCGCCATGGCTCACTAGGCAAATCCTCCGCCTTGCGGCGCCGGCACACCGGGTTCTAGTCCCGGTCAGGGCGCCGGATTCTGTCCCGGTTGCCCCTCTTCCAGTCCAGCTCTCTGCTGTGGCCAGGGAGTGCAGCAGAGGATGGCCCAAGTCCTTGGGCCCTGCACCTGCATGGGAGACCAGGAGAAGCACCTGGCTCCTGCCATCAGATCAGCACGGTGCGCCGGCCGCGGCGGCCATTGGAGGGTGAACCAACGGCAAAAGGAAGACCTTTCTGTCTCTCTCTCTCACTGTCCACTATGCCTGTCAAAAAAAAAAAAAAAAAAAGAACATTATCATCTTGCAATGATTTTCAATGGTTGCCTGTGTTATAAAAAAAATACCTAGGCATTAGGTGCTTCTCAAGAGAACACAATACCACCTATGAAGTGCTCTTGGAGAAGTCAAACCTGAATCCAACAGGTCTCTCTGGATCTAATGCTATACAGGCAAGCAAAAAAAGATACATAGTAAACCACACCACTGGGATGCAATCAGCAAAATCCAGTCTGTGGGAAACTAGGGGACATAGGACCAGTTTCTTCACCAGATAAATTTCAAGGGTAGAAAGCAAAGGTGGAAGACAATGTAGAAAGTAAAAGATAATTAACAAGCACATCAGTAAATTACACATATGTTATGGGTACAACAGGACTTGCCTCCCCACACTCAAGCAAATGCTTAAACTAATGTCTTAATGCTAATGGCTGAAGGATTAATAGTGGGATTTTTTTTTTTTTTTTGACAGGCAGAGTGGACAGTGAGAGAGAGAGACAGAAAGGTCTTCCTTTTGCCGTTGGTTCACCCTCCAATGGCCACTGAGGCCGGCGCATCGTGCTGATCCGAAGCCAGGAGCCAGGTGCTTCTCCTGGTCTCCCATGGGGTGCAGGGCCCAAGCACTTGGGCCATCCTCCACTGCACTCCCTGGCCACAGCAGAGAACTGGACTGGAAGAGGGGCAACCGGGGCAGAATCTGGTGCTCCGACCGGGACTAGAACCCGGTGTGCTGGCGCCGCAAGGTGGAGGATTAGCCTAGTGAGCCAAGGCACCGGCTGATTTTATTGTGGCTAGGAGATGTAGCCAATGGAAAATCTTTGGGTCTTTAGGGGTGTGCCCTTGGAGGGTGTTTCTTATTAGAGTGTTGGTTTATTGTGAGCTTGAGTTGAGCCTAGGCTTGGCACTGTTTCCTTGTTCACCATGTGTTCCTGCACACCCGCCCTGACCAGCTTCCACAGATGCCAGACTATGGGGCCACCCATTTTGATCTGTAATGTCCAAACTATGAGTTGAAATAAACCCTTTCCTTCCCAGAGAACTTCCTCTCAGGTATTTTAGTTAAAGTAATGAAAAGTGGACTAATACAATGCATAAATCTTATTTCAATCCCAGTGCAATCAAATGAACGGGAGAAAAGATGGAAAATCAGAAAAGTATGAGCCCTAACTGAACACATTTGATACTAAGGAACTATTAGCATTTTAGGTATGAAATTACATTTGTGTATTTTTAAATTCTTTTATTTTAATGCTCAATACTAAAATATTTACTGATAAAATTATATGATGTCTAGACATTACTTCTAAATAATCCAAGCCCAAGAAATTGGTAATGGGACATGCAGTTGAGGGGCAAATAATGTGAGTAGGATCTACCATTGAAACAAGACTAATCACCAGTTAATAGTTTTAACTGCTTATAGGAACATGGAGATTTATTATGCTTGTGTGATATTTCTATTTGTGTATATATTTAAAGTTTTCTGTAGTAAAATTAAAAATTTTTTTAATTTATGGTAAACAAATTTCATGTATTTCATATATACAGATTTAGGAACATACTGATACTTCCCACCCATGCTCCTACTCTTCCTCCTCCTTCCACTCTTATTCTCTTGATTTTTACAATGATCTACTTTCAGTTTACTTTATCCTCATAAGATTGGGAAAGTAGAGTTCAACACTACACTGCTTAGTCCTACTAAGAGGAACAGCCAGGACTAGAACCAGCGCCCATGTGGGATGCTGGCGCCGCAGGCAGAGGATTAACCTACTGAGCCACAGCACTGGCCCCTAATTCAGTCTCTCCACATCTTTAGGAACTTCTACGACCTGTATGTTAGGTCATTTGATAATACACCATCAATCTCTAACACTGTTTTTTAATTTTTCTAATTTCTTCTTTTTTGGGGGGGTCTATTTGCAATGATTTGTCTTCTAGCTCAGACAGTCTTTCTTCTGCCTCACCAAGTCTGTTGCTAAGGCTTTCCACTGTATTTTTTATTTGACATATTGAATTCTTCATTTCTAATATTTCAGTTTGATTTCTCTTCAAAAGTTCAATATCTTGGGAAAATTATTCCTCCATGTCATGTATGGATTTCTTTAACTTATGAATTTATTCCTCATTGCTTCTGAATAATCCTATGATCAATCTTTTGAATTCCTTTTCATATAGTTCATGAATTGCTTCATATTCACATTATAATATTGAAGTGTTGTGCTCCACTGGGAAAATTATGTTGTCTCCCTTCTTCTTCTTTTTTTTTAAGACTGATTTATTTATTTGAAAGTCAGAGTTACACAGAGAGAGAAGGAGATGAGAGGGAGAGGGAGAAAGGGAGAAAGAGGGAGAGAGAGAGGCAGAGAGAGAGAGAACCATCCATTGGTTCACTCTCCAATTGGCAGCAACGGCCGAAGCTGTGCCGATCCAAAGCCAGGAGTTTCCTCTGGGTCTCCCATGTGGGTGCAGGGGCCCAAGGATTTGGGCCATCTTCTATTGCTTTCCCAGGCCATAGCAGAGAACTGGATCGGAAATGGAGCAGCTGGGACTTTCAGTGGCGCCCATATGGGATGCTGGCACCGCAGGTGGTAGCTTTACTCACTATGCCACAGTGCCAGCCCCATGTCTTCCTTATTCTTGTTACTTGAATTTCTGCATTTATTTTTAGTCATTTGTGGAAATACCTTGGTTTTCTCCTCTGATGGATTTTATCTCTGAACTATGTCTCAGTGGTTTAGTAGAGTGTCTGCTCTTTCAGTAAACACTCAGAGGCGTGTGCTGTATGTGGCCAGGGAGCTCTAGTCAGTGTTCCAGGGTGGGCAAGTATCAACGGTGATGCCCAAGGTGAGTGTGGTAGATCTCTGTTGTCAGCAGTGGGGAGGGTATGATCACCTCTTCTGGTGTAATTACATCCTCACCTCCTCTCTTCCAAGGTGATCAATGCTTGGGGGTTGCTCACATTGGATACAACACTCACTCGTGCTGCTGCATGAACCACACAAAAGATCTGTGCAGTCCTCAGTGTGTGCATGGATGCCTCTGCAATGACCCACCCCAGGCAGTCAGAGATCTCTGAGCCTCTGGCGCTGGACAGTGATTACCCAGAGGCCCAGCGACACCCTGCACCCTATCATGCAAAGAGTCCCCACAGTCTCAGCACACAAGCTGCAGAGGATTTGCTCTGCCCTGCTAGCCTGTCCTGTCCACAGAGAGCAGAGAAGTCCCGAGTGCCAGCTGCCTGTGGCGGCTTGAGTCCCAGAGTCTGTGTTATGTTGAGAGGCTGGGGGCACCTCACAGTCCTTCCTGGGCACCCAATCCCCTGTCAACCTTCCCAGCCATACTCAAAGTCAGTGGGAAACAAGGATATTTTGCCTCTAGTAAAATCCCCCAATCACATGTGCGCATAGGAGCCACCACAGCCTCTACTGGTGTCAAAATGGTGTCTTCTCCCCGACGGTTGCTGGGCGCTCTTGTAGGCGGATGGGGAGAAAGAAACAGGTTTGTCACTGGGTTAGGTAGGAACCCTGCCCCCGTTAAGGCTCTAGGCCAGACTCAAAGGCAGTTTGGTCCGCAAGGCTTTCCTTCTGGCAGTATCACCAGTGGCACAAGCTGCTGCAGTCTGGTCTCACCTCGGTCTCCAAAGCTGGCATCTCCTCCAGCCCTCAGCTGCAGGGACTGTTTGTGGTGTCATGCTCCTTGCTGAGCATCTGCTCCTGCCACGCGGGTCCACGATGTTCTTCCTCCTCCTGTAGGATTTCCAATGCAGATTTCTCTCCAATTCTCTCTGGGAGTGTAGTTCTTCCACTTTTTTTTTCCCCCTGTTTTCCCCTCCTCTAAAGCAGTATGTCTTTTCCCTATTCAGACATCTTGGAATCTTCCTGCTCAACTTCTGATCAGTAAAATGCTTTTTAAAATCTGTTTGGAGGGGGTGGCATCGGAGTTTAATAGGTTAAGCCATTGTCTGCAATGCCAGCAAAACATACAGGTGAAGGTTCAAGACCTAGCATCCAGCTCCCTGCTAATGTGCCTGGGCAAACAGCAAAAGATGGCCCAAGTGCTTGGGCTCCTGCTACCCACGTGGGAGACCTGAAAGAAGCTCCTGGCTCTTGGCTTCGGCCTGACCCAGCCCAGCCACTGCAGCCATCTGGGGAGTGAATTGGTGAATGGAAGATGTTTCTCTCTCTCCATTTCTGTCTCTGTTCTCCCTTTTGCTCTATAACTCTTTCAAATAAATAAAAGTTTTTTTAAAAAAATCTGTTTTGGAAATATTTAACCTTCAAGCAACTACCATAAGCAAATCTAAAAGGTGCAAACAATGAAGGCGTACATGCTTTTAAAAAGACACTGCATGCTAAACCTTGATTTTCAAATCATCTAGCCTATCTCTTCTCAAAGTAGCAGATCTCTTGTCTTTGCTCAAAGTAATAAATGAACTTCCCACCAGATGGCTAGTGGGTGAGCTGGGATGTCAAAGGCAGAAGAGGACATACTCACTACTAGTTGACGCCAAGAAAGAACTCAAGTAGTCATTATCCGCTTCTACTGTTACTCAGGCAACACCAAAGACTGTTCATGGCTGCTTAGCAACACAGCACCCTACCTCCTACTCCACTTTTCTTCCCATCTCCCTGTATGCTTTGTCTCTGTATGGTTCTATTATTAAATCCATCCTCTCTCCACACATTTCCTACCTCTTGCTTTTGTCCCCCCAAACATCTACTCATTTCATATTGACCCTCTCAGTTCTACTAATCAGTAGAAGTGCTTTTCCAAATCAATTTAATCTTTATAAAAATTTTTGCAGGCATGGTAGTGAAAAATAATTGAGTCTCAAATTTGCTTACAGTCAGCCCTGACTATAGCAGAAACCCTTTTTCTCTGTTGCTAAGGAGGAAAAAAAATCTAGAGGTGTTGAAGAAAATTCAAATTCTTACAAAGGACAGACTACCTTGATAGAAGCTGGATTAAATGCTTTAGATATTTGTAGTCTACACTGGCATTCTTTAAAATATTCTACTTTTACAGGATAAGCAAAGCCCCAGAACATAACTAAGATAAGGATCTCTTCAAGTTCGAGAAATGGGAATGCTGCTCTCCCCACTGCCTCATGCAGGCAGCATGGTTAACTTTAAGTCACGGTGCCAGTGCTGTGCCATAGGGGTAAAGCCACCACCTGCAGTGCCGGCATCCCATATGGGCACTGGTTCAAGTCCTAGCTGTTCCACTTCCGATCTAGCTCTCTGCTATGGCCTTGAAAAGCAGTAGCAGATGGCCAAGTCCTTGAGCCCCTGCACCCGCATGTGAAGACCCAGAGGAAGCTCCTGGCTTCGGATCGGCACAGCTTTGGCCATTGCGGGCAACTGGGGAGTGAACCAGCGGATGGTTCTCTCTCTCTCTCTCTCTCTGCCTCTCCTTCTCTTTGTAACCCAAACAAATAAATAACTTTCAAATAAATAAATAAAGCTTTAAAAGAGAGAGAATGAGAGAGGGAAAGGGAGAGGGAGAGGGGGAGGGGGAGGGGAAGGAGGGAAGGCAGGCAGGCAGGAAGGCAGGCGGCTTAGGGTTTTGCTGAAATCTAAGATATAGGGACTGTATCTGAGTTTGAGATTGCTGATTAATTGCTGAACTCTCTCTTCTTGATGTAGTACAAGGAGAACTGGTCATGGGACAGAAATAATGGGAAAGTAAACAACTAAAAACTATAGGAACAAAAGTGGCAGCAAATCTACAGGAGGAGCTGGAAGACCATGATTGTAAAGATCGTTGTAGCTCTCACTCACTAAGTGATTACTATGTACCAAGTATGCTATGAAGGGCTTTGAGTGTGAGTGATGTGATAATGAGGAAAAGGAAGACAGTTATAAAGAATACATAACTACGCCGGCGCTGTGGCTCACTAGGCTAATCCTCCGCCTGTGGCACCGGCACCCCGGGTTCTAGTTCCGGTTGGGGCGCAGGATTTTGTCCCGGTTGCTCCTCTTCCGGTCCAGCTCTCTGCTGTGGCCCAGGAAGTGGAGGATGGCCAAGGTTCTTGGGCCCTGCACCCACATGGGAGACCAGGAGGAAGCACCTGGCTCCTGGCTTCGGATCAGCGCAGTGCGCCGGCCGTAGTGGCCATTTGGGGGATGAACCAATGGAAGGAAGACCTTTCTGTCTCTCTCACTGTTTAACTCTGCCTGTCAAAAAAAAAAAAAAAAAAAAAAAAAAAAAAAGAATACATAACTTGCCTAAGATTATATTAAATTTGTAAGTGGTAAGAATGAGTTTAGAGAAACCATACAATACTGTCATATCATGCAAGGAGGTCACATTATGCAGGGATGCTGCTAAAAAGAGTATGGTGATAAAATTATCCTAAAGGAATACAATTCTACTTTAAAATATATGTGATATTAAACAAATAAACAAAATCTGAATCCTGTCAATTGGATTAAAATATTTTAAAATACATGTGAACAGTAAAATAAAATAAGACAAAATTGTGCTGTATTGTCAACTGGACTAAAATGAATCTCTTTCATATATTAAGATGTACCTAGAAACAGTAAAGGTAATCCAAATATAATGTTTCCTTACTATAAAATGTGAGTGGAGACTCACATTCAACAACTAAGAAAAGAACAAATCCATTCTACACAAAGGTACAACCCAGGATACTTTTGACTTTATACTGAGGAAAGTGATAAAATAAGGATTTAAAATGAGCAATGAGGGGCAGACATTTGGCACAGCAGTCAAGATGCCACTTGGGAGGCCCACGTCACATATCGGAGTGCCTGGGTTCAAGTGCCAGCTCCACTTCTGATTCTAGCTTCATAGTTAACAGCACCAGGGGAGGCAGAAAGTAATGGCTCAAGGACTTGGATCCCTGCCACCCACGTTGGAGATCCAGACTGAGTTCTCAGCTGCTGGCTTCAGTCTGGCTCAGCTCTGGTTGTTGATAATTTGGGGGAATGAAAAAGCAGATGAAGATTCATTCTCTCCCCCCTCCCCGTGTACGTGTGTGTGTGTGTCTGCCTTTCAATTGAAATGAAAATTTTAAAATGTAAACATTTAAAAATAAGCAACACAGGGGATGGTATTTTGATATAGTGGGTTAAACTGCTGCCTGCAAAGCCAGTATTCCATATGGGTGCTAGTTCGTGCTCCACTTCTGATGCAACTCTCTGCTGATGTGCCTGGGAAAGCAGCAGAGGATGGCCCAAGTGCTTGGCCCCCAGCATACACATGGGAGACCCTGGTTTCGGCTGTTGTGGCCATCTGGGAAGAGAATCAGTGCACAGAAGATTTGTTTCTCATTTGCTCTCTGCAACTCTATCAAATAAAGAAATATTTTTTTAAAAATAAAAGGGGCCAGAATTGTGGTACAGCAGGTGGACCCACTGCCTGCAATACCAGCATCCATATGGGCACCTTAAGTACCAGCTGCTCTACTTCCTTTTTTTTTTTTTCTTTTTTTCTTTTTTTTTTTTTTTTGACAGGCAGAGTGGACAGTGAGAGAGAGAGACAGAGAGAAAGGTCTTCCTTTGCCGTTGGTTCACCCTACAATGGCTGCCACGGCCAGCGTGCTGTTGGCCGGCCTGGTCTCCCATGGGGTGCAGGGCCCAAGCACTTGGGCCATCCTCCACTGCAC
This sequence comes from Oryctolagus cuniculus, assembly GCF_964237555.1. Classification (NCBI taxonomy): domain Eukaryota; kingdom Metazoa; phylum Chordata; class Mammalia; order Lagomorpha; family Leporidae; genus Oryctolagus; species Oryctolagus cuniculus. The sequence goes on along the minus strand of NC_091443.1, from coordinate 91,668,529 downwards.
TCCCTGGCCACAGCAGAGAGCTGGCCTGGAAGAGGGGCAACCGGGACAGAATCTGGTGCCCTGACCGGGACTACAACCCAGTGTGCCGGCACCACAGGCAGAGGATTAGCCCATTGAGCCGTGGTGCCGGCCCCAGCTGCTCTACTTCCAATCCAGCTCCCTGCTAATGCACCTGGGAGAAGCAGCAGAGAATGGTCCAAGTGCTTAGGCCCCTGAACCCACGTGGGAGACCCAGAGGAAATTGGCTCCTGGCACTTCAATCCAGCCTGGCCCTGGCTGTTGAGACCATCTGGGGAGTGAACTAACAGATGGAAGATCTCTCTCTCTCTGTAACTCTGACTTTTGAATAAATAAATATTTTTTAACTTTTTTAAATAAAAAATATAAACAATACATTTGAAATACACATACAATCCTTTTCAGAGATGGCCAACTAAAAGAGAAACAGGAAAATATGAGGAATAACATGAGCCAATTAGTATAAAAATTGCTGAGATTCACTGTACATAAAATATATGCAAATTAAAAACAAATTTTGCTTTGCTATTGAAATAAGCAAATACTTTTAAATGGCAATATCTATAACTGGATAAAGAAATTATGGCATATATATTATGGCATATATATACTATGGACTACTACTCACCAGTAAAAAAAAAAAAAAAGAGATCCTGTCTTTTGCAACAAAATGCATGCAACTGGAAACCATTATACTTAGTGAAATTAGTGAGTCCTAAAAAGACAAATACCACATGTTTTCCCTGATCTCTGGTAATTAATAATCTAAAATGCAATGTATAAGAATGAAATTGACATTTTGAGATTCAATGATTGTTTGCAGCCCTTGTCTCTATTGTTGAGGAACAATGTTGTTGCTGTTTTTCTCATACTATTTGTTGAACTCTTTACTTCCTGTAGGGTTAATCTTATGAGTATAAAGGAAATGAAAACTGAAAACAGACCTTTGCAAAAATTAAGACTGGGGATAGGAGACAGAGGAGGAAGAAGGGGGGGAGTGTCGCTCCCCGTCTTCGTGGAGGAACGACACAGGACCCTGCGTTGTTCTTTCGTCTGCTCGGCCCTCCCCGGGTTTGCTGCTGGTTCTTCCCGGGTTGGCTACCGTCCCTTCCACCTCCGTGGAAGGGCGGTTCCCCCTGCCACATTCCCCACTTCCGCGGGGGAGCGGCACACCGCCGGCCGGCTCTCTTGGGGGCTGCACAGGTGTTCCTCAGGTGTTCCCCTTAGATGTTCCTGGTGCATGTTGTCTCTCTCCTCCTTTATAGTCCTCTTCCGCCAATCCCAACTCTGCTACCCACACGCCGAGTACGCTGCTCTCCTCCAATCAGGAGCAGGTCCTACAGTTTGTTGGTTGAACTGGAGGCAGCTGTGTAGAAGCTGTTTCTCCCTTCTCAGCGCCATATTGTGGGAGAGCAGATGCATAGAATAAGTCTTAATTCCAGTAACTTAGTCTAGTCCGAGTTGCTCCCCACAGATCCCCCTTTCTTTTTATTTTTTGGCATTGATACGTGCCTGTCTTCAGTGCCCCGTGGCACACACTCTGCTTTGCTTGCTGGAGTTGCCCACAGGTGCTTACAAGCCCTACCAATCAGGCAAACCGAATCCGGGTCCTCTCTTCGCCATGTTGTGAGGAGGTTTTTAGGCGCTGATGCATGCCTGTGTTCGGTGCCCTGCAGCGCATGCTCTGCTCTGCTAGAACTGCCTGCAGGTACTTACAAGCCCTATCAGGCAAACCGAATCCAAGCCTTCTCATTGCCGTCTTGTGGGGAGACTTATTGGTGTTGGTTCGTGCCTATCTTCGGTGACCCGCAGCTCATACTCTGGTCGAGCTGCCTGCTGGTGCTTATCGCCTAATCAGGCAGACCGAATCCAAGCCTTCTCATTGCCGTATTGTGGGGAGACTTATTGATGTTAATTCGTGCCTGTCTTCGGTGACCTGCGGCGCATAAGCTGCTAGCCGCCCGCAGGTGCTCACCACCTCCCTAATCAGGCAGACCGAATCCAAGCTCTCTCATGGCCATGTTGAGGGGAGGCCTTATTTTTCTCTATTTCTCTATCTCCAGGCATTCCTATTTCTCCTATTTTACTTCTATCTACCAGCATTCCTATTTCTCTCATTTTACTTCTAAACTTCTGTTTCTCTTATCCCTGCGGCTTCCCGGTGCCCGCCCCGAGGCTGCTTCTCGGCGGCTTCCCGGCTCTGAGCCGCTTCAGCCCGCGCTTCTCTCATCTGCGCGGCTTCCCGGCGCCCGCCCTGCGGCGGGCTCCTGGCTCTGCGCGGCTCGGCTTCGCGCGCACACTCCGCAGTCTCCACGCCCTTCGCGCACGCACCATGGCCTTCGCGCCAGCCCCGCGTTCCCTATCTATTCACGCCCCGTGCTCTCTCTGCACGCGGCGGCTTCCGTGAATCACACAGCGTAGCTTACGTTTCCGCCACCACCGGCATTCAGTCCAAGTTCCCCGGACTAACCTGGCGAATTCCAACCTGGCGGCCCACGTCTCTGCCTCTGGTTCCAGATTTTCGCCTTTTGCTCCCCGGGCTGACTTGAAGAATTCCAAGCTGGCTTACGTCTCCGCCTCGGCCTGCACTCGCGGCTTCATCCTCCCTAACATTTTTCTCTACCCGGTATGTTTCCCTAAGTTTTCTTCCAACAATATTCCTCCCTCATTTCTCCTGGCTTCTCCCCACAGTCCGTATCCAAGTCTAAGTTTCTTCTAGGTTTCACTTTCACTTTTGCCCTTAGAGATTTCTCCCGGCTTCCCCCCGTAGTCCGTATCCGAGTCTATGCCTAGGCTTTCAATAGCTTCTCCGGCACCTTTTTCGTCCGGCTTTTCCCTAGGCTCTTTGCTAGTCTCTCTCTCTCCGGTATTTTCCCACTTCTTCCCGCTTCTTCCCTCCTAAGTTTCCTATCCGAGTCACGGCACCATTATGTCGCTCCCCGTCTTCGTGGAGGAACGACACAGGACCCTGCGTTGTTCTTTCGTCTGCTCGGCCCTCCCCGGGTTTGCTGCTGGTTCTTCCCGGGTTGGCTACTGTCCCTTCCACCTCCGTGGAAGGGCGGTTCCCCCTGCCACATTCCCCACTTCCGCGGGGGAGCGGCACACCGCCGGCCGGCTCTCTCGGGGGCTGCACAGGTGTTCCTCAGGTGTTCCCCTTAGATGTTCCTGGTGCATGTTGTCTCTCTCCTCCTTTATAGTCCTCTTCCGCCAATCCCAACTCTGCTACCCACACGCCGAGTACGCTGCTCTCCTCCAATCAGGAGCAGGTTTGTTGGTTGAACTGGAGGCAGCTGTGTAGAAGCTGTTTCTCCCTTCTCAGCGCCATATTGTGGGAGAGCAGATGCATAGAATAAGTCTTAATTCCAGTAACTTAGTCTAGTCCGAGTTGCTCCCCACAGGGGAGCACAGGTGGGAGGGAGGGTAGAGTGGGAAGAATCACTGTTTCTTAATTTTTATATATGAAATGCATGAAGTCTGTAAACCTTAACTAAATTTTTTTAAACCTAGGATTTACTGTATATGTTAACTCCTTAGTAAAAGAAGTTATTTCTTGGCTTCCCTTTTTTTTTTTTTTAAGATTTGTTTGTTTATCTGAAAGGCAGAGTGACAGAGACAGACAGATATCTTCTGTCATCTGGTTTACTCCCTAAATGCCCCAACAGTCAAATATGAACCAGGCCAGTCAGGAGCCAGGAATTCCAACAGTCTCCCTCATGGGTGACAGGGCCCCAAGCACTGGGGCCAGCAGACACTGTTTCCCAGGCACATTCAGCAGGGTGCTGGATCCTAAGTGGACTCAAACCATCACTCCCAACAGGATGCCAGCATCACAAGTGGCAGGTCAGTGCCCGGCATCACGATGCTGGCCGTCTTGCCTGTTTTCTGATCCCCAGATCATTAGTGTCTCTCTAGGAGCACCCCGATCTTTTCTTTATAGAATTCAGGATATTTTAACTACATGTATGTGTTTATGTTCTTTGAGAACTGTGAACATTTCTGTGTTGTCACTGTATCTATCCAGTTCCATCTATACAATTCATTGTATATATCCATCTCTTCAACATCTAGAGTCATGGTAGACAGTTAACAGTATTTGTTAGCTGAATGATCAAGCATGTGAACAGGATCCTGGCAGGTACAGAAACTCAATGTACCTCCAGTCATTTATCCTAAGAAGATAATCACAAAAAAGTCTACAGAAGAATGTTGTAGAGGAAAACGAGACTTCATGTTATGTTTAAAATAAATCTGCTACTCTAAAGACTACTTTTTGGTTCAGGAGAAAATGGGGAGTTGTACGATAATAGTCCAATAATTAAGTATATTAAGGAACAAACCTAGATAATACTTTCTTTTATTTTATGTAAAGCACAAAGTTTCTGATAATTAAAGATCCAGCTTCAACCATGTTTTTCTATATTCTTAGTTTGAACATCATAAATACTGTAGTTACACAACTCCAATTTTCAGAGTGCTCCACTATGTCTTGTAACTGCCCCTTACTAAATGGCCTAATATAAGTTTGGATTACATAAACTTAGCTAAATTCTAATGATTTTCTTTTGTTGTACCTTATCAATCTCTAAAGTAACATTGCATTAAAATAATTTTAATGTAACTAACACTTTAAGCAATATTAAAATACCTGAATACAATTCAATAGTTTTCATTGTGCAACCATTACTAAAATCCAAGTGGAAAACAGTTTCATATAAAAAAAAGAAACCTTCTCTCTTCAGCCCCTGCCTCTAGTCCTAGAAGAATATTAACCTACATTCCGGCATTCGCCTGTTCTAGGCATCTCATATAAAGGACTCATGTAGGATGTGTCCTTTTGTGATTGGCTTCTTTCACTTAGCATCATGTTTTCAAGGCCACCTGTATTGTAGCATTTATCAATATCTCACCCCCCCCTTTTGCCAAATCAATATTCCATTCTAGGGTCACATTACATTTTATTTATACATTCATCAGTTGATGGCATATGGCTCTTTCCATTTTTAGAGGTTACGGATATGTTGCTGAGAAGGTTTCAGGTCCAAGTTTTCATTTCCCTTGGGTCCATACCCAGGAGTGGAACTGCTGGCTCACAGATCTAATACCATGTTTAATGTTTGAGAAACCACCAAAGCAGCTGCATCCCCACCAGAAGAGGAGGAAGGATTAAGATATAAAGAAGAAACAAACTGAAGTTACCCCATGAGAAATGTTAAAATATAATTGGAACCAAAATAAAACTCAAGATTTTCAAATATATCTCTTCTAGTTCTGTTCACTAAAATGACCAAAGTAACAAAACCACCCTACCACATGAGTCTGGTGCTTTGCTAACTAAATGTATTCTACTAGGTATTCTATGACTAATTCTACTCAGAGCAGAGCAGATACAAAGTGGGCTTGGAACAACCAGTTACTGTCAGAAAATGAAACAAAAAAATATATAGGATCCTATCAAAAGAACACAAAAGGCATCTCACAGTAGCTACATCTAGTCAAGAAATTAGTAGTTGAGCCTCAGAAAAAAACTGCATTTAAGTATAATAAATTGTTTTTAAAAACCACAAATACATGATTCTTTAGAAAGGAAAATATTCTCTCTTCAACTAATATTTTTCTTATGCTTATGTTACTCAGATAATAAAAACTGTTGCTTACGTTTAATTTCAAATAAATTATCAGAAGACTACAGTATATTACTTAAGGGCTACTGTGGTCAAAAGAACAAAATGATAGGGCTTTTCCCCCCAGAAGACATCAGTGGACAGGCTACTGGAACTTCCTGCCAATCCCACAAAGGTCACTCTCCAGACACTCACGCCCCTACTATCTCAGATGTCAATGCGTAGGTCACAGCAGTCTGGTTACGTTTTCAGAGACCCTCCTGAGACCCACAGCCTCCTGGGGCAGAGACAGGATGAAGTGAACTTGCAGCACAGGCCCAGGTTGATTTCACTTTCAGAATGTACTTCGAATAACACAAAGCTGCTTTTCCTTTGACTTTATTTTGTAACAGATTTGAACATTGTTTCTGGTTACTGCCTTAGTGCCAGGGCTCTTTGAAAAGTTCCTGGAAAATGTGTATTATGAAAAACCTGTGTATGGGCTTTAAAGTTTTCTTGCATCACAATAAAATTATCTCATAATTTCATTTTTTCGTGAATCTTTTCAAGCACCCTCATAATTCCCTTACTTGCGTGGTTCATCAGGACAAAGGTCTCCTTCAGGACGACACAGGCCGAGGACTCACAAATCGAGCCTTCTTTTAATATCAATGTAGAGAGGCAAGTTAAGAGGTTTTGTCACCCAAGACGAAAACCTGGACCACCCCCTCTTTTAGCTGATCTATGTGAAAGTTGATGTGGAAAAAACACCAATTTACTCATTTGATATAAAATAAATCCATAATTAGTATTTCAGTCCTGTTTTTATAGCTTCAGGCCAATGAATATTTAGTAATTTAAAATTATAAAAGGAAAATTATGTAATTTTAATGTATAACTGTCATATTACCTTAGAAATTATTGTACCTTTTTTAAGCAAAGAAATTCTCATAAGAAGTATAAAGCCAGTTTTACAGTGAAAATACATGAAAGCATTATTTTAAAAACTGGAAAGAATTCAAAACTACAACTACGGAAAAATCAGATACAGAATATTGATCAAATATATAAAAACGTAGGCATATAATAAAGGATGTTTATCTGGCACCATCAGGATGCACACATTAGTATGCAAGCCTGAATTTAGGGTAAATCAGTGGGGTATGTTTGAAAGCTTTACAAGCAGTACTGAGGTTTTCAACAAATATGGTTATTTTATATGCCTGTTCTGCTCTAAGATAACCTCAAAACTGTCTTACTTGTCTAGAAAAAAAAAACTGTGTCAATGCTTCACTTTTCATTTAAAAACCTATGTGCCTCATCTTTGGCCCAAGAGTGTGACAACTTTTGAATTTGACTCTCTCACTAACAATTGTTCCAGTCATGGTTACATAAAAGGATACATAACTGATGTAAAGCAAACATAAGAAGGCTGGATTCCTTGTAAATTAATAAATTTAAGGGGAGGGGTAGATGAAGGAAAAAGGGAGGGGATGTGGAGAGGGACCTAGAGCCCGCAGGCTCCCAGCCACTGGTTCACTATCCAAATGGCTGGCTGAAGCTAGACCCCAGAACATCTTCTAGATTTCCCATGTGAATGACAGGAGCCCAATCACCGAGTCACTACTTCTGTCTCCCAGGGGCTGCATTAGCAGCAAGGTGCAATCAAGAGCCTGATCCCGGCTGCTCCTCTTCCCATCCAGCTCTCTGCTGTGGCCTGGGAAGAAGATGGCCTAGGTGCTTGGGCCCCTGCACCTGCGTGGGAGACCCGGAGGAAGCTCCTGGCTCCTGGCTTCCGATCAGCCTGGCTCCGGCCAGTGCAGCCATGTGAGAAGTGAAGCAGCGGATGGAAGACCTCTCTCTGTCTGTAACTCTAACTTTCAAATAAATAAATAAAATCATTTAAAAAAGAGCCTGATCCCAATTAACAAAGCAAGTACTTCAATATGGGATGCAGACATTCTAATCATAAGGTTAAACACTCGACGGTTCCTTTTGTTATACTTATTTTTGAAGAGAAAAAATGTGAATTATTTGGAGAAAAAGAATAAGAAAACAAGACATAGGGGAAAGTAGCCATATAACATTTCCATACACACATATCCCTTAATCCATTTCCATGATTAAGAGATAATTTTTTTAAAAATATATCATCTACAATCTGTATGTATTTTCCTTACGTTTTCTAACTTCTATGTATTCAACACAAAATCATTCCTTTTTCTGGGGACCTGAAAGAAAGCTTAGGGAAAAGGATGCAAAGGAAAAGACTGGGTCATAAAATCACGAAGTTAGCAGGAGATTGCACTGAGTAAGGAGCCCAGAGCGTACCACGTGGCAGTACTGATGTCCCTCCAATTACAGTCTCCATATACATCAGTCAGTTGTGAGCCACTGATCTACCATGACCAAAATGCAGTAACTGGTGTTATTAACAATGACCACTAAGTATCGGGAAAAGACAGCCTCTTCAATATGTTCTATTCCTTTATGGCAAGGGAAAAAAATTCATAGTGGTAAAATAGCTAAAAATGAAGTGTTAATATTTAAAGGGCTTATGTTAGTTATCTAGGACACCTCATCCCACCTATCTAAAGTTTAGGTTGTGTAGTATTTTCAACATTTAAATCTGATTTTAAACCAAGATCTTTTGGGGTCAGGATTGTGGTGTAGTAGGTGAAGCCTCCACCTGGGATGCCACCATCCCATATGGGCACTGGTTCCAGTCCTGGCTGCTCCACATCTGATCCAGTTCCTTGCTAATGTGCCAGGAGAAGCAGCAGCAGATGGCCCAAGTGCTTGGTCCCCTGTACCCTCATGGATTCAGCCTGGCCCAGCCCTGGCCACTGTGGCCACTTGAACAATGAACCAGCGGATGGAAGCTTTCTGTCTCTCCTCCTCTCTAACTCTGCCTTTCAATTAAATAAAAGAACACATCTCAAAAAACAAAAACAAAAACAAAAAAAACTAAGAATTCGCGTGCACTGTAATACTTTTTTCACACCCACCTGTTTGATTCTGTTGATCACTTTGGTTAAACCAAACCCCAACATTACTGAACCGTACAATGAACTGCAGTTAGACTAGATGGGCAAGCCCCACCAAACACCTGACTTAAACACTCGCCATGTGTACCTTTCAGCTGTTGGGCAGGGCCAAGGAGCTCCTGGGAAGCCATATTTTGTAATTCTGCTTAACAGGCCTCAACTGCTGCCCACAATCCACAAACTCTCCCAGTTTCCTGTAGGGGCCACCACCACCTGCGCTGGCACCCCCAGCACGGGCTGCTCCACTTCTGATCCAGCTCGCTGCTAATGGCCTGGAAAAGCAGTGGAAGATGGCCCAAGTGCTTGGGCCCCTGCACCCAGGTGGAGGCCCGGAAGAAGCTCCTGGCTCCCGCTGGGCCCAGCTTCAATGCTTACAGCCATCTGGGGGGTGTGAACCAGGGAATGGAGGATCTCTCTCTCTCTCTCCCTCCCTCCCTCTCTCTCTCTCTCTCTCTAACTGTGCCTTTTAAACAAATAATCTTAAAAAAAAAATCTTTTCCTTAAAGGGACAAGCAGTAAATACTTTAGGCTTTGCAAGCCCGGTGGTGGAGGGGACTCCTGCTGCTATCGCTCTGCAGGAAAGCAGCCTCACAGGACACAAAGGCTTGTGCGTGCCTGCGTCCCAGTAAAACTTTATCTACGAACGACGATACGGGGAAGTGCACGCTTCCCCACGCTTCACCAGAGTTCACACGGCCATCTCTGAGCTGGCCGGGCCAAGCGCGCGCAGCGAGGCACCGGGCACAGACCCAAGGGCCCTGCTGCCCGGTCCCCGCGCCTGGCAGGCTGGCTGCGGCGCAAGGCTCGGTACCCTGGCCAGCAGGGAAGGCCCCGGCCTCGGGCGGTCACAAACCTGGGAGGGTCGCCAGCGGCGTGCCGGGGTGGTCACTCACCCGGAAATGCCGGCACGGACGCAGGCCATAGCAACAGCGCAACAAGGAGGACGAAGGGCTTCATGGGCGTCGTCCGCAGCACTCCGCCATGCGACCAGAACGTCCCGGGACCACCAGGCCGGGCGCTTCAGGGCCGGAAGAGGGTGTCAGCAGCCGACAGTCCCACCTCAGGGCCCAGGGCGCCCTCCTCGCAACGGTTGCCCCCAGTGCGCAAGCGCAGCGGGGTGGGGGAGGGGAGCACGAGCGCCTGAGGCCCGCCCACTCCCGAGGTCACGTGTGGGGGCGGGGAGACCGCTAGCGCACCAGCCCCGCCCCGACGCGCATGCTCGCTCGGCCTTCACAGCTCAGGCCAGTGGGGGCGCGAACGTCTTGACGCCATGGCTGCTGCTGGGGACTTGAGGGCTTTGGGGCCGGCAGGCCAGGTCTTTCTTGCTTTGGGCAGAACACGGACCCTGTGTAGAAGGCGCTGTCGGGTAAATACAGATAGCAGGTGATCACGAAAGTGTGCAGTGGTTGTCACGGGGGGACCCCCTCGGCACCCCACGCCCAAAGTGAAGTTGTCCAAACGGAGGAAAGCGTTAAGGACCAAAAATGTGCAGGCTCGTTGGTGGGTCGGGGGTGAGATTTGGGAGGTGGGGGAGGAGAGGTAGGGGCGTAGATGTCGCCTCGAGGGCTCGAGTTGTTTTTTGCTTTATTGTTTTAAAGGTGACTTTTTTTTTAATGGCATTTTCTGAAAGGGTAGGGTTAGGGATGGGGGAGGGTGTGACTAGCGAGAGGGTAGCACTAGCAAAATCTGGGGTGACCGTGGCGGTGGCTACGAGAATGCACACTGTTAAACGTACTGGAACTGCAAGCCAAGAGGACCCGTCTTGCCGTAGGATTGTTTTGGAGATACACGGAGCCCTGCATCTCAGAAGGCAAGGTTGCCATAAGGGAGATACTTCAGGTTTTTAAGCTGGGTGAGGTCGTGATCAGTTTGCATGGCGGAAAGCTCACCCTCGCTGTCGTGCCAAGGATGGTTAGGAAGGAGGGAAGGCTAGAGCGGGGGCCTGCCTAGGAAGCTGCTCCAGCCGTACAGGCCTGGGTTGATGGGGGCCTGGACTCGCAGTGGCAGAGGCCGTGGGACACGTGGGCAGATCTGAGGGACAGAGAACCACCAAGGGCAGGGGGCTGATTGAACGTGCAGGATGAGCGAGAAGGAGGTGATGCCCGGTGTTGGGGTGGAGACAGGCGATGAGTCCTGTTTCCAGCACCACATGTGGAGATGGGCTTGCGACTCGCTACCCGCAGTGGAGATGTCTGCAAATGAGGACAGTCTTGCACCCAGGACCCATTCCTGGGAAACACAGGTGGGCTAGAGGGAGGAGGGTGGACCTGCGGAGGAGACCCCAAGTGGGGAGAGGAAAAGCAGCGGATCACCGACGCTTTGTAAAAGAGGAGGAGCCCAGGCTGTCCAGTGCTTCTGAGCCGGCAAAAAAGAAAAGAGAGAGAGAGAGAGAGAGAGAGAGAGAGAGAGAGAGAGAGAGAGCTTACGCTTAGCAACTAGATCCCCTGCAGAGGCAGTCTCTGTGGGGGTGTTCGGGCAGAAGCCAGACCACCGTGAGCTGAGGAATGCGAGGTGGTGAAGTGGGGACGGTACAGTGCAGGCGACTTTGTCAGGTTGCTGCAGGAGCTTGTAATGCACTCACCAGCGCTTAGTCCAGAATACAGCTGCGTTCTCCACTCTCGATGTTGCAGCTGGGGCTGGTGTTGTGGCACAGCCTTAAACCTGCAAACTGGCATCCCATGTGAGCACCAGTTAAGTCCCAGCTGCTCCACTTCTGATCCAGCTCCCTGCTAATGCACCTGAGAAAGCCACAGATAATGGCCCAAGTGCTTGGGCCCCTGCTACCCACGGGGGAGACCTGGATTGAGTTACAGGCTCCTGGTTTCAACCATCTAGGGAGTAAACCAGCAAATGCAAGAAATATCTCTTTCCCTCTGCCCGTGACTCTCCCCTTCACTCTTAACTCTGCCTTTCAAGTAAGTAAATCTTAAAAAAAAAAAAAAAGTTGCAATTATTTGGAAAGCAATGTGGAATATGTAATAAAATCCTTATGTAAACACTATGATATAAATTGTGTAATAAAGTGATCACACTTAATGTTCTATGTCAACTGTACTGTATTATCCTATAATACAAAGACAAACAAAATACAAATTAAGGAAATGGACTGAGGTTTTTTGTCACCCCCTAAATTCAGATGTTAAAATCTTAATCCCTGTCTGAGGAGTAAGAGGTGGAGCCGGCCGCCCCTAGTCATCATCTTTATATGCGCTGTCTCAGGATAGGATAGTAGCATCTCAAACGTGCACATTATGTGACATGCTGATTTTTTTCTTTTCCCAGTTCATGGCAGTGTTGACAGATGCAGAACTTCTGGAAGAGCTGCTACTCAGGTGAAAAGTTTGGTGGTTTTAGTGAAAATGCCAAGTTCTGAATATCAAAACTCAAGGCCACTGGACCTGAGAGCAGAAAGCCACAGATTGGAGTGGGGTTCAGAATGGTCTGAGGTTGGTTTTCCTGGTTGTTCCAGCAGAGAGGCCAGGTTGCAGTGCACACACACAACCACCTGACAGGTTTTGGAGGGAGAAGAGAATGTTCACATCCACCTTTTCAGAGTTGAGGGAAAATGCAGACTTTTCAGACAAGCTGTGTGTTCAGCCTGGGGCCAAAGCGGCTGTGCTCCTATGGCTGACTCAGTTACTGAAGTGGGCAGGTCAAGTGGGCCGCTTGCCAGGGAAGCTCAGAAATGCTGAGTGAGGGCCTGGGGCTCCGATCAGAAGGAAGCCAGGTGCTGGGATATGCACCGGCCTACAGTAAGTACTTGGCAAGCTTAGCTCAAGTACGCACTGGACTGAGCAACTGGAATCTAACAGAGGGAGCACCACAAAAGTGCTGGGATGCCACTTTGAAGACAGGCTACAAGAAGAACCATGGTTGCACCTGTGCACCCCCAGCCCTCTGGTAGTGTAAAAGAAGCCCACTGCTGTGTCATGAGCTGCCCTGTGCACCACGGGGCTGATGTCTCTGGCCGACAGCCAGTGAGGACCTGAGGCCTAACCACAGTCACGTGAGTGATGTGGACTAGATCCTCCCTGGACAAGCCTGGAGAGGACCACAGCTAGCCTGCTGATGTCTCCCCCTGCCCCGAAACCTTTTATTTAAGGAACACAAACTGCATGCATTTCATAAGTACAACTCTAGAAACATAATGGTTCTTCCCACCTGACCTGCTCTCCCACCCACACTCCCACCCCTCTCCCTCCTCCCTCTCCTATTCCCACTCTTATTTTTAACTAAGATCCATTTTCTTTTTAAAAAAATATTTATTTATTTGTTTATTTATTTGAAAGGCAGAGTTACAGAAAGGCAGAGAGAGAGAGAGAGAGAGGTCTTCCATCCGCTGGTTCACTCCCCAGACGGCCAAAACAGCCGGAGCTGCCCTGATCTGAGCCAGGAGCCAGGAGCTTCTTCTGGGTCTCCCACACGGGTACAGGGGTCCAAGGACTTGGGCCATCTTCCACTGCTTTCCCAGGTCATAGCAAAGCTGGATTGGAAGTGGAGCGGCCAGGACTCATATGGAAGGTCTATATTCAGATTTCTAGGTATCTCCATCCTGTCTTCCCCTGTGGCTGTACCAGTTTACATTCCCACCAGCGGTGGATTAGAGTACCTTTTCCCCCATATCCTCACCAGCATTTGTTGTTTGTTGATTTCTGTAGGAAAACCATTCTAACAGGAAATCTCATCATGGTTTCGATTTACATACCCTGTGGCTAGTGATCCTGAGCATCTTTTCATGTGTCTGTTGGCCATTTGAATTTCCTCTTTTGAAAAATGTCTGTTTAAATCCTTTGCCCATTTCTTTTTCTTTTTCTTTTTTTTTTCTTTCTTTCTTTCTTTTTTTTTTTTTTTTTTTTTTTTTTTTTTTTTTTTTTTGACAGGCAGAGTTAGACAGTGAGAGAAACAGACAGAGAGAAAGGTCTTCCTTTTCCATTGGTTCACCCCGCAAAGTGGCCACTATGGCCGGTGTGTTGCAGCCAGCACACTGCACAGATCCGAAGCCAGGAGCCAGGTGCTTCTCCTGGTCTCCCATGCAGGTGCAGGGCCCAAGGACCTGGGCCATCTTCCACTGCACTCCTGGGCCACAGCAGAGAGCTGGGCTGGAAGAGGAGCAACCAGGACAAAATCTGGCGCCCCAACTGGGACTAGAACCCGGGGTGCTGGTGCTGCAGGTGGAGGATTAGCCTAGTGAGCTGCGGCGCCGGCCCCTTTGCCCATTTCTTAACTGGGTTGTTCGTTTTGTTGTTGCTGAGTTTCTTGATCTCTTTATATATATTCTGGTTATTAATCCTTTATCAGTTGCATAGTTTGCAAATAATTTCTCCCATTCTGTCTGTTGCCTATCCACTTTTCCTGAGTGTTTCTTTTGCAGTGCAAAAGCTTCTCAATTGGATGTAATCTCATTTGTCAATTTTGGCTTTGATTGCTTTGCCTCTGGAGTCTTGTCAAAGAACTCTTTTCCTGTGCCAATGTCTTGCAGGGTTTCCCCAATGTTCTCTAATAATTTGATGGTATTGGGTCATAGATTTAGGTCTTTAATCCATTTTGAGTGGATTTTTGTGTAAAGTGTAAGGTGGGGATCTTGCTTCATACTTCTGCATGTGGAGATCCAGTTTTCCCAGCACCATTTGTTGAAGGGATTGTCATTGTTCCAGGGATTGACTTTGACTTTGTCAAAAATAAGTTGGTTGTAGATGCATGGGTTAATTTCTGGCATTTCTATTCTGTTCCATTGGTCTATCCATCTGTTTTTGTACCAGCACCAGGCTGTTTTGATTATGACTGCCCTGTAGTATGTCTTGAAATCTGGTATGGTGATGCCTCCAGCATTTTTTTGTATAAGATTGCTTTAGCTATTCGGGGTCTCCTATGTTTCCATATGAATTTCAGCATCATTTTTTCCATATCTGAGAAAAATGTCATTAGTATTTTCATTGGGATCACGTTGAATCTGTATATTGCTTTCAGTAGTATAGACATTTTGATGATGTTGATTCTTCCAGTCCATGAACATGAAAGATTTTTCCTTTTTTTTTTTTTTGCCACTTCTTCTATTTCTTTGTTTTATGTTTTGTAGTTCTCATCATAGAAAACTCTGACATCCTTGGTTAAATTTATTCCAAGATATTTAATTATTTTTGTAGCTGTTGTGAATGTGATTGATCTTAGAAGTTCTTTCTCAGCTGTGCGATTGTCTGTGCATACAAAGGCTATTGATTTTGTGTGTTGATTTTGTATCCTGCCACTTACCAGGAATCTTTTGGACCCCCTAAATATAGAATCATGTCATCTGAAAATAGGGATAGTTTGACTTCCTCCTCCCCAATTTGTATCCCTTTGATTTCTTTTTCTTGCCTAATGGCTCTGGCTAAAACTTCCAGGACTATATTGAATAACAATGATGAGAGTGGGCATCCTTGTCTGGTTCTGGATTTCAGAGGGAATGCTTCCAACTTTTCCTCATTCGATAGTGTCGCTCCCCCTCTTTGTGGAGGAACGACACAGGACCCTGCATTGTTCTTTTGTCTGCTCGGCCCTCCCCGGGTTTGCTGCTGGTTCTTCCCGGGTTGGCTACCGACCCTTCCACCTCCGTGGAAGGGCGGTTCCCCCTAGCCACTTTCCCCACTTCCGCGGGGGAGCGGCACACCGCCGGCCAGCTCTCTCGGGGGCTGCACAGGTGTTCCTTCAGATAGATGTTCCCGGTGCATGTTGTCTCTCTCCTCCTTTATAGTCCTCTTCCGCCAGTCCCAACTCTGCTACCCACACGCCGAGTACGCTGCTCTCCTCCAATCAGGAGCAGGTCCTACAGTTTATTGGTTGAACTGGAGGCAGCTGTGTAGAAGCTGTTTCCTCCTCTCCCAGCGCCATATTGTGGGAGAGCAGATGCACAGAATAAGTCTTAATTCCAGTAACTTAGTCTAGTCCGAGTTGCTCCCAGTTGCTCCCCACAGATAGGACACTGGCCGTGGGTGTGTCATAAATTGCTGTGGTTGTGTTGAGGAATGTTCCTTCTATACCCAGTTTGCTTAAAGTTTTCATCATGAAAGGGTGTTATATTTTATCAAATGCTTTCTCTGCATCTATTGAGATAATCATGTTTTTGTTCTTCAAGTTGTTAATGTGATATATCACATTGAGTGATTTGTGAATGTTGAACCATCCCTGCATTTCAGGGATAAACCCTGCTTGGTCTGGGTGAATGATCTTTCTGATGTGTTGTTGGATTTGATTGGCTAGTATTTTGTTGAGGATTTTTACATCTATGTTCATCAGGGAAATTGGCCTGTAGTTCTCTTTTTCTGTTGTATCTTTTTCAAGCTTAGGAATTAAGGTGATGCTGGATTCATAGAAGAGTTTTGGAGGATTCCCTCCCTTTCAAATGTTTTGAACAGCTTGAGAAGAATTGGAGTTACTTCTTCTTTAAACATCTGATAGAATATAGCAGTGAAGCCATCCTGTCCTGGGCTTTTCTTTGTTGGTAAGGTCTTTATTAATGATTCAAGTTCTGTCTTGGTTATGGGTCTGTTTAGGTTTTCTGTGTCTTCATGGCTCAATTTAGGTAGGTTGCATGTGTCTAGGAATCTGTCCATTTCTTCAGGTTTCCTGGTTTGTTGGCATACAGCTCTTTGTAGTAATTTCTGGTGATTCTTTTATTTCTGTGGTATCTGTTGTTACATTTCCTTTTTCATCTCTAATTTTATTGATTTGGGTCTTCTCCCTCTTTTTTCTTTTGTTAGTTGGGTCAATGGTGTGTCAGTTTTGTTTATTTTTTCAAAAAACAGCTCTTCACTTTGCTGATCTTTTCTATTTTTTTGTTTCAATTCTGTTTATTTCTTCTCTAATTTTAATGATTCCTTTTCTCCTACTAGTTTTGGGTTTGGTTTGCCATTGTTTTTCTGAGTCCTTGAGATGCATTGATAGCTCATTTATTTGGTCCCTTTCCAATTTCTTAATGTAGGCACCAACTGATATAAGTGCTTTTGCTGTATCCCATAAGTTTTGATATTTTGTATTGTCAACTTCATTCATTTCCTGAAATTTTTTGATTTCTTTAAATCAAATGAACCCATGGTTCATTCAGGAGCATGTTGTTCAGTCTCCATGTGTTTGCATATGTTCTAGAGATTGCTGAGTTGTTGATTTCCAGCTTCATTCCATTGTAGTCAGAGAAGACCCATGCTTTTGATTTTGATGTTTTTGAATTTGCTGAGACTTGCTTTATGGCCTAGCGTGTGGTGTAGCTGAGAGAAGGTTCCATGCACTGGAGAGAAGAATGTGTATTCTGCGACTGTAGGATGAAAAGTTCTGTAGATATCCATTAGGCCCATTTGGTCGATAGTGTCGATTAACTCTATTGTTTCCTTGTTGATTTTCTGTTTGGTTGATCTGTCCATTGCTGAAAGTGAGGTATTGAAGTCCCCCTATTACTATTGTTCTGGAGTCTGTGTCTCCCTTTAGATCCATTAGCATTTCTTTCAAATAGCCAGGTGCCCTGTAATTAGTTGCATTTATGTTTATAATAGTCATATCTTCCTGTTGAATTGATCCCTTAATCATTACAAAGTGCCCTTTGTTTCATGTAACAGTTTTTGTGTTAAAGTCTATCTTTTTTGATATTAGGATGGCTGTGCCAGTCCTTTTTCAGTTTCTGCTAGCATGTCTGCGTGTGTCTTTGTTGGTGAGATGTGTTTCTTGTAGGCAGCAAATAGATGGGTCTTGTTTTGTAATCCCTTCACCTGCTGATGTCTTGATTGCAGCCTCTTGAGAGCCATAGAGCCAGCAACAGGGAGCTCAGGTCCTGACCCACGGAAGGTAGGGTGACACATGCTTGTTATAAGGTAGAGGGATATAAGATCCTTGGCGATAGCTGCCTACAACTGTGTCTGTCCATATGCTATCCATAGAAGCCACACCTGGAACAGCCACTCCTAGAAAACACCTGCAGTTGGTACCTACTTGATTGAGCTCACAGTCATCAATTATGCCTTAGTATCCATCCATTTTTCATCCCCACGTGGCAGGTTAAATGATCTTCACATCCTTTTTAAAAATATAATTTTTTTGTTTTATTTGAAAAGCAGAGAGTCAGAAACTGACAGTTGGAGATCTTCCATCTGCTAGTTAGTCTCCACTGCCCTCAATGGCCAGGCTGGGTCAGGTGAAAGCCAGGAGAGGGGATCTCATTCTTAGTCTCCCACTGAAGTGACAGGAACCCAACTGCCTGAGCTGTCAACCGCTTCCTCCCAGGATGCACACCAGCAGGAAGCTGGATCAGAAGCAGAGTAACCTGCACCAGAACCAGCCACTCCGACTTGGGATGCAGGCGCCCCAGGCATCACCCTCCCTGCTGTGCCAAATGCTTGCCCCGTCTTCACATCCTTGATGGCAACACAATGGCTGCTCTCCAAGGAAGTGGTAGAACTTCTGTTTTGCTATTTTGATGGGGATTGGGAGAAGGGGGTAGAATAAAGCTCTGTGCGTTTCCACTTACTTTGGTCTAAAGATCAGGAACCAAAGTAAAGATTCTGCCCGTGCAGAGTTGTAGCTCTTTCAAATGTGCACCCAAGAATTAAAAAACCACTGCCGGAGGGTCTAGTGTTCCACTGAACATAGCTTAAGGTGGACTGAGGTTAGAAATGATCACTTCACCCTGTCGGCCCAGTCCTAACGAGTGGATGATTAGCCAGAAGTACATAACCCCAGAGGACCAGAGCTTTTCCTTTTCTTGGAACAGCTGTACCAGTAGGTGGCCACTCCTCCCTTTTGGGAAGGCGAGGCGGGAACAGCTGCAGTATGTACCTGTGGCAGCATTACCAAATTCTTCCAGGACTTTCCAATTTCCTCTTCATTTAGGAGACATTGGATTTGTAAACAGTCCCAGAGCTGGACTTGTTGTTTGCTTGTTTGGTAACTCAGCAGCTTTCATCTCGTGAGCCATTGTAAAGGAAATGGTGAAACAGCTAAGGTGTAACCTACTGTGGAATTCCAATTGAAAAGAATGAGTTTAACTGTAGCAAGTCTATGATTGACATACCAACATGGAGAACTCTCCAGTATGTGGTGTTAAGTGGGAAAAAAAGAGAGCGCAGAAAAATAACTTCTTTCCATTTATATATCAGTCACAGCATAGTTTTGTCTTTACATGAATTCACCAGAAATCATTCTGGAAGGAAACCCAGCAAGCTGGTGACATGCCTGCTTCTAGGAAGAGAAGTGAGATTGGTGGCTTTGAAGGGAGAATTTTATTTTTACTGTAATCATGTTTCCTATCCCTTAAGTTTTTCCAAACAGGATTATATTATGTATTGTGCAATGCTCTTGTAATTTAAAATAAACGCAATCACTTTTTGCTTTCTGCTTATGCTGCAATCTTTCAAGATGGTGCCAAAAGGCAAAAAGCCCAAGAGATCAATCTGGAGGTTTAATTTGGACCTTACTCACCTTTGGAAGACACACACATACATCCACAGAGAGAGGGAGAGAGGGAGCGAGCGAGAGAGAGAATATCTCCCGTCATCTGGTTCACTCCTCAAATGGCCACAAGGTCAGAACTGGACCAGGATGATATGAGGAGCCTGGAACTCCATCCAGGTCTCCCATGCAGGTGCAGGAGCCCAAGTACTTGGCTACCATCCACTGCTTTCACAGGTGTACTGTCAGGAAGCTGGATCAGAAGTGGAGCAGGGCCAGTGCTGTGGCATAGTGGGTAAAGCTGCCACCTGCTATGCCAGCTGGCATCCATGTGGGCACCAGTTCATGTCCCGGCTGCTCTGCTTCCCACCCAGCTCCCTGCTAATGACCTGGGAAAGCAGCAAAGGATGGCCCGAGTGCTTGGGCCCTGCCACCTGTGTGGAAGACTCCAAAACAGCTCCAGTCTCCTGAGTTTAGCCTGGCTCAGCTCTGGCCATTGCACATGAAAGATCTTTCTCTCTATCTCTCTCTCCTCTCTCTCTCTGTTGGTCTGACTTTAAATGCTTAATAAGAAGTGGAGCCCCCAGGACGTAAACCAGAGTTCATATGGATGCTGATTTCAAAGGCAGCAGCTTAATGCACTGTGCCACAACAACGGCGCAATTCAGGAAAGTTTGGATCATTTCTCCAGGAGAAAAACTGGAAATCTCAGAAAAGGTGTTGAAAATGTCAAAACTAAAATCACAATTGTTTCTGAGAAACAATTTTCTAAAAGGTGTTTGAAAGAATATACAGGCCGGCGCCGCGGCTCACTAGGCTAATCATCCGCCTTGCGGCGCCGGCACACCAGGTTCTAGTCCCGGTCGGGGCACCGGATTCTGTCCTGGTTGCCCCTCTTCCAGGCCAGCTCTGCTGTGGCCCGGGAGTGCAGTGGAGGATGGCCCAAATACTTGGGCCCTGCACCCCATTGGAGACCAGGATAAGCACCTGGCTCCTGCCATTGGATCAGCGTGGTGCACGGGCCACAGCGCGCTGGCCGCGGTGGCCATTGGAGGGTGAACCAACGGCAAAAGGAAGACCTTTCTCTCTGTCTCTCTCTCACTGTCCACTCTGCCTGTCAAAAAATTAAAAAAAAGAAAGAAAGAATATACTAAGACGTGCCTTAACAACAATCTTCAGAGGCCCAGAAGCTCCTGGCTCCTGCCTTCTGACCTGCCCAGGTCTGGCTGTTGCAGCCATTTGGGGAGTGAACCAGGGAGTGGATGATCTCTCTCTCTCTCTGTCTGTCTCTGCCACTCCTTCTCTCTGTGTAACTAAATAAATATTTTTAAATAGAACAATCTTTCTTTTTAAAGATTTATTTATTTGAAAGGCAGAGTTACACAGAGAGAAGGAGAGACAGAGACATCCAGTTCCCTGCTGATGCACCTGGGAAGCAACAGATGATGACCCAAATACTTGGGCTCCCACCTGCCATGTAGGAGACCCGGATGGAATTCCTGCTCCTAGCTTTGGCTTAGCCCACCCCTGGCTGTTGGGGCATGAACCAGCGGACAGAGGATATATCTTTCCCTCCCACTCCTCTTCCCCGCTCCCCTCTGCCACTCTGCCTTTCAAAAAAATAAATCTTTTAAAAAGAAAGGAACAAACAATCTGAAAGGGATTTTTAGTGTATTAGTGAACTAAAAAATTGTACTTTGTCTCATTTATTCTTTTATGAAAGAGTAGACTGTTTGTAAAAAAAAATCTTTTTTTGCAAAATCAAAATGCTGAGAGACGGGAGGGCCGGTCACTGGAATGGA
This sequence comes from Oryctolagus cuniculus, assembly GCF_964237555.1. Lineage (NCBI taxonomy): Eukaryota > Metazoa > Chordata > Mammalia > Lagomorpha > Leporidae > Oryctolagus > Oryctolagus cuniculus. Next base: position 91,647,652 of record NC_091443.1, on the reverse strand, counting down.
TGTCCTGTGTATCTTGTTTTCCCTTCCTTCACTCAAAGGTTTTCTGAAGTGGTTTATTCAGTACCCGAAGTGGGGAGCCGGCACTTCTGCTTCACCTGTGGGCTTTCAGGCTGTTCTGATGCTATTCACACAGGATCCTTTGCTGTCTTCTGACTTTTCCCAATGTTGTCATCATCTCCCCTTTGTAGGTTTTCCTTTGCGTCTGTTTCCCACAGCACCTTGGTGGTGCTCAGGAAAGATTTAACAAATAACAGTGCCTGTTCCCCCAAACTGAAGAAAGAGAGTCCATCCCCCTCTCCTCTCTGAGCTATCCAAATCTTTCTCCTGTGTTTCAAGGCACAGGTGCCACCCCTGTGTGCTCCCTGCAGGTAGGATGTGTCATGTCATCCTAGCTCACATTTCCTGTCCCATGTAACGGTTAAAGTCTGATTGCTACATTGCTTCTTTGCAACCAGCACCCCTAGACCACGGTCTTTGAGGGAGAAGTCAGTCACCCTGACATTGCTCCCTCCCCAGCACAGCCCGTCTTGCATTCACCAAGTGCTCACAGATGCATGTTGGAGTCTCACTGAAATGAATAGTTTAGAATTTTCTACATGGGCTTTTTGACAAAATCCTAAGAGGAGCTAATAATAGTAACCAACTACAGAGACAACTTGCAAGTCAGTTTTCAGCTTCCAGGAAGAATCTCCACTCTGCGTGCCTGTGGTGCTGTGACTGAGGTCCAGGTGGAGTGAATGAGGCATGGTCTCAGCCGCTGTCTGCTTTTCCTGTACCCTGCATGTGTCTTTGCGGACTGTGGAATCTCTGTTCGCAGGCTCCTCTGGCCTGTAGTAACTTAGTGACCCAGGGGGCCTCACTGTTGAGGACAGCCCTGTGAAATGTGGTGTCATGTTCAATCTCACTCACTTCCTTTTCAGGGACATGGGGGGTTCTGCCCACTCTCCCTCCCTGTCCCCACAGTGGACTTTCCCTGTACATCCAGCGTTCAGTGAAAGCGTGCAGGTGCTGCTTGCAGTTCCTTCGCCTGTGTACCAAGTGGGTTTGGGTTAGCAGGCTGAGGTTAGCCCAAGATAGGTTTGTCTCTTGGGAGGAGGAAGCATAGTAGGAGGTTCTACATCATTTTTCCAGTATTTTCTTTCTTTTCTTAAAGATTTATGTATTTATTTGAAAGAGTTACAGAGAGAGACAGACAGACAGACAGGTCTTCCATCCACTGGTTTACTCCCCAAGTGGCAGCAATGGCTGGAGCTGAGCTGATCTATAGCCAGGAGCCCGGAGCTTCTTCCGGGTCTTCCCACATGGGTGCAAGGGCCCAAGGACTTGGGTCATCTTCTACTGCTTTCCCAGGCCACAGCAGAGAGCTGGATTGGAAGTGGAGCAGCTGAGACTCGAACCAGTGCCTACATGGGATGCCAGCACTGCAGGCGACAGCTTTACCCATTACGCCACAGTGCCGGCCTCATTTTCCTGGTTCTTTCCACAGCCTTTCAATGCATGGGACAGCTCCAACCATGTCCCTCGCCTACCTAACACCAGTACAGTTTTCACATCTCAGCTCTCAAATGTCACTTCCTTACTCACTTGGCTCAGTGCCCTGGAAAATGAGTTGAAATACAATACAATGAATGAGCAAATGGATGAATTCGCCCATGCTTCTATCTAGCCCGAGGCCCAGCAGCTTTGTCAAGGAGGACTTCAGCCACCCGGGGGCAGCAGAGCCTCACCAGCAGCAGACGGCCTCGCAATGACAGCAATTCAGAGCCTCCCCTTGGCTGCACATCTGGAGCTGGTTTTGATTTTGCTGCACCAGGAATACTTTGCACTTGTGTTTTTTACATGGTTCTCAATGCTTTGCATTCTAAATGCACAAACTAACATTCGATAATGTTTAAAATTATTTAGTAACGATAGCATTTGCTCTCCCAATAAGGGCGTCTTCAGTGCAGGCTGTCTAGAAGAATGTTGCGATCCAGTCTCTCTCTGACTGTCAGCTGAGCCAGTGCAGCCACACTGCAGCCAGGCCTAGGCTGAAATCAAATTATAAATGAGATCTGGGAGCACCCAGGACAGGCAGGCTGACCCTGGGGAATGCCCTCTTTCTGCAGGTTCTGCCCCATCTGAAGTGGGCAAAATGCATTTTCTGTTCACTATACAGGACTTTAAATAGTCTCTGTGGGGTGTTTTTGTTTTAATACATGGATGGCCAAACAGTGCTAGAAGGTGGATGGGCGTAGCTGGCGAGGGATTGTGAGCCTGTGAGCCTCGGAGTATTTTTAGTTCTGCCTGAGAAAACTCTCTCTCTTCCTCGCTCTCACCTCTCTGGAAGCCAGTGTGCAGCCCTGTGAATAATCAGGACTGTGTCATAGTGGCAGGGGAATGGACAAATAGGATCCATGGAATAGAATAGAAAACCCAAGGAAAAATCCTGTTTTTACAGTATATGATTGTTCTGGCATCTCTGTAAATCACTTTCCTGGTGTTGCATACTGACATGGTAGCATGTATTGGTACTTTATTCCTTTTCATGGACAAACAATATTCCATTGTAAGTATATACCCCCAATTTTTTTATCCTTTTTTCTGCTGATGGACATCTGGGTTCTTTCTGCCTTTGAGCAATTATGAATAGTGCTGCTTTGAACACGCATGCAAATGTATTTATTTGAGTACCTGTTTTCAGTTCTTTGGGGCAATTCTTTTTTTTTAAGATTTATTTAGGGGCCAGCACTATGGTGCAGTAGGTTAATCCTCCCTTGTGGCGCCAGCACCCCATATGGGCACCAGTTCTAGTCCCAACTGCTCCTCTTTCGATCCAGCTCTCTGCTGTGGCCTGGGAAAGCAGTAGAAGATGGCCCAAGTGCCTGGGCCCCTGCACCCACATGGGAGACTAGGAAGAAGCTCCTGGATCCTGGCTTTGGATCAGCGCAGCTCCAACCGTTGCGGCCATCTGGGGAGTGAACCAACGGAAGGAAGACCTTTCTCTCTGCCTCTCCCTCTCACTAAAAAGATTTATTTATTTATTTGAAGGGCAGAGTTACAGAAAGGCAGAGTCAGAGAGAGGAGATGCACCGGCCTGGGGCAATTCTTTGAAACTGTTGGATCCAATGGTAATTCTGTCCGCTACCTTCTGAGGAGCCACCACACAGTTCCACAGTGGCTGGATATTTTTCTTTCCCAGCAGAAATATACGGGGGATGGAATTTCTCCCCATCCTTCTGAGATCTGTAATTTTCTAGTTTGCTTGTTTGTTTGAATCGAGGCCACCCTGGTGGGAGTGAAGTGCTATCTCACTGAGGTTTGAAGCGTTTCCTCAATGACCAGTGATGCCGAGCACCTTTCAGGCGATTTTTGGTCATTTGTATGTAATGTGGAGTAAAGCGTCTTCAAGTCCTTTCCTCATATTTTTAATTGGGTTGTTTCCTTTTGTTGTTGCGTTAAATAGAGCTCTCGAGATATTTTGGGTACTAGACCTTACCAGATACATGCTTTGAGATACTCTCCCCCATTGTATGGTTGACTTTTCACTTTCTTCATAATGCCCCTTTTTTAAAAAAAGATTTATTTATTTACTTGAAAGAATTACACAGAGAGAAGGAGAGGCAGAGAGAGAGAGAGAGAGAGAGAGAGAGAGGTTTTCCATCCACTGATTCACTCTCCAATCGGCTGCAACAGCTGGAGCTGTGCTGATCTAAAGCCAGGAGCCAGAAGCCAGGAGCAGGAGCAGGAGCAGGAGCCCAAGGACTTGGGCCATCTTCTACTGCTTTCCCGGGCCATAGCAGAGAGCAGGATCGAAAGTTGGAACAGCCGGGTCTCAAACCAGTACCCATAAGGAATGCCGGCACTGCAGGCGGCAGCTTTACCTGCTGCGCCACAGTGCTGGCCCCTCATAATGCCTTTTTAAAGCATAAGATTTTTAATTCTGATGAAATACAATTTATCTGTTTCTCCCCTAGTTGCTTGTGCTTGTGGTAGCATATCTGGGAATTCATTGCCAAGTCAAAGTCATGAAGATGTGCCCCTGTTTTCTTCTGAGACTTTACAGTTTTAGCTTTTATATTTAAATTGTTAATTCATTTTGAGTTGTTTTTTGTATGATGTGGCAGGGATGGATATCTGGTTGTCCCAGCATCATTTGTTAAAGAGACTGCTCTTGTCCCATTGAACAGTCCTGAAATTTTGCCAAAAATCGATTGGCTGTAGATGCGTGAGTTTATTTGTGGGCTCCTGGTTGTGTCCCATTGGTCCGTGCACCTGCCTTTGGGGATACCACATTGCTGGGACTACTACAGCTTTGTAATAATTTTTGAAATCAGGAAGTGAGTCTTTTGCAACATGAAGTCCTATGATCCATGAACCCAAATGTCTTTTCATTTATTTATGTCTTTTAAAATTCCTTTCAACAGTGTTCTATGATCTTCAGTATACAAGTCTTTCACCTCCTTGGTTAGATATAGTCTTAGGTAGATTATTTTTTGGATGCTATTGTAAATAGAATTTTCTTAATTTCCTATTCAGATTATTTATTGCTTGTGTATAGAGATATACCTGTGTGTCTTGATCTTGTAACCTGCACCTTTGAATTTATTAGTCTTGGCTACTCCATGCCCCAGTCCATTTGGATCCTTCCAGAAATAGCACTCTTTTTTAGAGCCACTCACAGACAGCTTCTGCTTCCTGTTTTAAAAATATCCTAAAATTTGTTTGGGTGGTATCTGATGGAGACAGATGCAGGCTTTGGAAAACCCAAGGGAATGAGATGTGGCTTCGGAAGGAAGGCAGAGCTTTCTCCGTCTCCTCGTTCTAAACTAGGTCGGTGTGAATAGGTGTAAATGTACACTTTAAATCTTTAAGCTCTATACCAGCTTTGTTTGCTAAGTGACTTTGTCTTTATTTTTTTAAATAAGATTTATTTTTATTTGGAAGAATGACAGAGAGACAGAGACAGAGAGAAAGAGACCTTCTGTCAGTTGGTTCACTCCCCAAACAGCCAAAACAGCTAGGGTCAGACCAAGTTGAAACCAGGTGCCAGGAACTCCATCCAGGGCCCCCACGTGGGTGGCAGGAGCCTAGGTAATGGGGCCACCATCTGCTGCCTTCTCAAGACCATTAGCAGGGAGCCGGATCAGAAGCAGAGCATCTGGGCTCCACCCAGCACTCTGATATGGGAAGCCAGGGTTGCAAGTGGCAGCTCAGCCCACTACACCACAACACCAGCCCCTAATAAGTGACTTTAATATGTTACCTAACTTAAAACTTTTCCCAAAAATACTGGCGATCATCTCTTAACAGATCCCTGTGCGTGCGGTGTGGGAACCTGATCCTCCACAGGGTTCCCTCTCTTCTCTACACTCACTGCTGCCTCTGCCACTAGTGTAGTCAGTGCAAGGGAGGACTGTGATGTTCAGGGTCCAGACCTAACTGCCAACATCCTCCTAGTTACTAAAAACATAACCCAGTCTAAAACACAAAAAATAATATACGTGCAACCCCAAAAATTCAAATGAAACACCACTAGTGCTACTCCCAAGAATTAACCACTCTTGACAGTCAGTGCAGTATCTCCTGAATTATTTATGAGCACGCAGATGCACTTGTATTCGGATTAGTGTATTTTTCCACTTATTTTATGAAAGGCAGTCACGCTGTGCACACTGCTCTGCGGCTTGTTCTCGTTTCTGCGACGTATTCCAGGCTTATTTCCGTGTCAGTGTGTGCAAATGCACTGCCTTCTTTGTTTTTTTTTTTTTGTTTTTTTTTTTTTAAGATTTTTTTTTTTGTAATTTATTCAAAAGTCAGGCTTACACAGAGAGAGAAGGAAAAGCGGGGAGGAGGGATCTTCCATCCACTGGTTCACCCCTCAATTGGCCGCAACGGCCGGAGCTGCGCCAATCCGAAGCCAGGAGCCAGGAGCCAGGAGCCAGGAGCTTCTTCCAGGTCTCCCACGTGGGTGCAGGGGCCCAAGGACTTGAGCCATCCTCCACTGCTTTCCCAGGCCTTAGCAGAGAGCTGGATCGGAAGTGGAACAGCCGGGACTCAAATTGGCACCCATATGGGATGCCGGCACTGCAGGCGGCAGCTTTACCCACCACACCACAGCGCCAGCCCCTCCACTGCCTTCTTTCCGATGGCTTCACAGTCACCCAGGTACAGATCCATAATAAAGTTGGCAATCCTGTTGTTAACATCTAGGTTGTGAACTTTTAACTGTTACAAATCTTATGCTTAGTCCCCAGTAAGCTTTTCTTGTTCGTGTATTTTTGCCAGTCTGTGTCAGTTCAGTACACCAGATTCTTAGACATGACTTTATCAGGGCATATGTGTATTTAAAACTTTGTATATGGGGCCAAATTGCACTCCAAAACATTTGCGCCCAGTAACCTTTCCACAAACACAGGTCTGAGTTCTCTCTGCCCCACCTGGCTGTGGCAGGGGTCTTGGTTTTCCCTCTCCCCACTCTGATAAAGCTGATCCAGCCTCAGTTACTCATGAGTTAAGGTTGTCTTGGTTTTGAAGGAATTTGCAATTTAAATCTTACTGGAGGTGCAAACAGCCAAGTCTTCAGTGGTCGATTATTGAAGTTACTGTAACCTTTCTGTCCTGTCAACATTTTGATGGTTTTCTTTCCAGTCTAGAAGTCATTTTTGTTTGTTTTGGTTTTGTTTTTTTAAGTAGCAACAGGCAAAAAGGTGTTAATCAAATTTGACTGCAATGAATTTATTTCAAGACTTGAGACCTACCATGAATCAATGTTTACAGATTCCCTGGACCATGCAATTGGCTGGAAGACAACTTATAACCCAAGGAAAGCATCACCATTATCTCTTGTTGTTTTGGCCCCAAACCCCCACAGTGCAGTAGTTTGGTAATGTTGTTATTGATTTTTTTTTTCTTTTTAGTTATTTAACTCACTTGTGGTACAATTCTAGCAGGCTATAATACTTGCCAAGTCTTTTATTTTATTCCACATTCAAAAGTCTGTATCTCTCAATTCTCTTGTATATTTAAAAGTTCAGCCTTGGAACCTCATTTCTAGGGCTCTCTGAATTTGTACCTGTAGGTATGGCAACAGCCTCCGGGTGATATTGAGAAAGCTAAATCTACCCCCAGGTTCTTAGGACAATGATAAGCTTTCTGTATTTATCTCATTTTAGACTCTTTTTTCAGACTTGCTTCACTTTTATTTATTTTAAGGGATTTATTAGTATATTAGATTTTCAGGGTCATGGCAAGTGCATAATAAATACAACTCTCATCAGTTCTCATGTTAATGTAATAGTAATACAAAGAGAACAGATTCAATGTAGTTCATTGATACAAATCTGAGAACATGATATTTCCCTCTGTCCTCCATCCTTCCTTCCTTCCTTTTTTAATTTTTGAGATCACACATTTTTAATCTACATCTTAGTCAAAGCTTGATGCTTCACTAAATAAAGAGTTCAGCAAGTAAAAAATAAAAAGGCCCTAGTTCAGCAGGAATTCAGGCAAGGACTATAAACAATAATCACATGAAAAGATGTCCATGTCACTCATACTCAGTAAATTTTAAAATAATCACAGACCATTAAAACTGTAGTAGTATAGCTGGATATATTAACCACTACAATTAAGAGAAAGCATGATATTTTTCTTCTGGGGTCTGGTTCTTATTGGAAATGGTTTCAGCTTTTCCTCATTTAATATGATGCTGACTGTGGATTTGTGCCTTGATATGTGGAAGTATGTTCCTTGTATTCCCAGTTTTTAAAGATTTTTGTCATGATGGATGTTGTAGTTTACCAATTGCTTTCTCTGCATCAGTTGAGATAATCATATACATTTTATCCATTTTATTGATGTGATACACCATGTTTATTGATTTGCATATGTTGAACTATCCCTGTATTCCTGGGATGAATCCCACTTGGTCCAGGCGGGTGATCTTTTTGATGTGTTGGATTCAGTTTACTAGTGTTTTGCTGAGTACTTTTGCATCTATGTTCTTCAAGGATATTGGTCTGCAGTTCTCTTTTTTGTTACATCTCTATCTGGTTTTGGAATTAAGGTAATGCTGACCTCATAGAATGAGTTTGGCAAGGTTCCTTCCCTTTCAATTGTGAATAAGAAGAATTTCAATGAGTTCTTCCTTAAAAGTTAGGTAGAATTTAACAGTGAAGCCATCTGGTCCTGGGCTCTTCTTTGATGGGAGGGTCTTTATTGCTGATTCAATCTCAGTCTTGGTTATTGTTCTATTTAAGTTTTGTATGTCTTTGTGCCTCAATTCTGGCAAATTATATGTGTCCAGGAATCAATCCATTTCTTCTGTATTTTCCAGTCTGTTGGCATACAGTTGTCAGTAATCATTCCTAATTCTTGGTGAATCTGTGGTAGCAGTTATAATATCTCCTTTTTCAACTCTGATTTTGTTAATTTGGGTCATCTTCTCCCCCTTTCCTTTTTTTTTGTTGGTTAGTTGAGCCAATGATTTATCAGTTTTGTTTATTTTTTCAAAAAATAGCTCTTCATTTTATTGATCTTTCATATAGTTTTTAGATTCTACTTTTTTTTATTTCTCTAATTTTTATCTGTTTCCTCCTACTAATTTTTGGATTCAGTTTGTTTTTGTTTTTCCTAGGTCCTTGATATGCATTGTTAGATCATTTATTTGATACTTTTCAGATTTTTTGATTACTGTAAACTTTCTTCTTTCTATTTTTTAGAAAACTTTAATAAATATAAATTTCAAAAGTACAACTTTTGGATTATAGTGGTTTTTCCCCCCATAACCACCCTCCCACCCACAAACCATCTCATCTCCTACTCCCCCTCTCATCCCATTCTTCATTAAGATTCATTTTTAATTATCTTTATATACAGAAGATCAACTTAGTATAAACTAAGTAAAGATTTCAACAGTTTGCACCCACACAGACACACAAAGTATAAAGTACTGTTTGAAGACTATTTTTACTGTTAATTCGCATAGTACAACACATTAAGGACAGAGATCCTATGTGGGGAATAAGTGCACAGTAACTCCTATTGTTGATTTAACAGTTGACACTCTTATTTATGGCGTCAGTAATCACTGAAGGCTCTTGTCATGAGTTGCCAAGGCTATGGAAGCCTCTTGAGTTCATCAACTCCAATCTTATTTAGACAAGGCCATAGTCAAAGTGGAAGTTCTCTCCTCCCTTTAGAGAAAGGTACCTCCTTTTTTGATGGCCTGTTCTTTCCACTGGGATCTCACTCAGAGATCTTTCATGTAGGTTATTTTTTTCCACAGTGATTTGGCTTTCCATGCCTGAGAAACTCTCATGGGCTTTTTAGCCAGATCTGAATGCCTTAAGGGCTGATTCTGAGACCAGAGTGCTGTTTAGGGCATTTGCCATTCTATGAGTCTGCTGTGTATCCTGCTTCCCATGTTGGATTGTTCTCTCCTTTTTAATTCTATCAATTATTATTAGCAGACACTGGTCTTATTTATGTGATCCCTTTGACACTTAATCCTATCTTTATGATCAGTTTTTAAACTCATCACTCTAACCAGTAAGATGGCATTGGTACCTGCCACCTTAATGGGATTTGGAGTCCCATGGCATAAACTTCCTCTTAACGTTTCTTTTGCTGTAGCTCATAAGTTTTGATATGTTGTATTTTAATTTTCATTCATTTCAAAGATTTTTATTTCTCTTTTCATTTCTTCTCTGACCTGCTATTCATCCAGGAGCATGTTGTTCAGTCTCCATGTGTTTATATATTTTCTAGAGTTTCTTTTGTTGTGTACTTCCATCTTCATTCCATTGTGGTCAGAAAATAGACACATGATTTAAATTTTTTTTTATTTGTTGAGACGTATTTTATGGCCATGTATGTGGTCTATCCTAGAGAATGTGCATTCTGCAGTAGTGGGATGAAACATTCTGTAACTATCTATTAGGTCTGTTTGGTCTGTAGTACAGATTAGTTCTATTATTTATTGATAATTTTTTTGTCTGGTTGATCTGTCCTTTGATGGAACTGGGGTGTATGAGTCCTCCATTATTATCGTATTGGAGTTAATGTCTCCTTTAAGATCCATTAAGATTTGTTTCATAAAACTGGTGCCCTGGCGTTGGGTGCATGGACATTTACTATAACCACATCTTATTTAATTGACCCCTTAATCATTACATGATGACCTTCTTTGTCTCTTTTAATGGTTTTTGTCTTAAAGTCTATGGTGTATTAGAGTAACTGCTCCTGTTCATTCTTTATTTCCATTTGCATGGAGTATTTTTTTCCATCCTTTCTGTTTCAGTTGGTGTTTATCTTTATTGGTAAAATGTGTTTCTTATAGGCAGCATATAGATGGGTCTTGTTTATAAATATATTCAGCCATTCTGTATCTTTGACTTGAGAATTTAGAATTGATAATTAATGGCTTGCTCCTGCCACTTTTCCATGAATATTCCTGTTGTTTTGAATCTCATTTTTCTGTTACTAGAATGCCTTCACATTCTTTCATGATGCTGAATGTTTTTCTCTGTTTCCATGTGTGCTACATCTTTAAGTATTACTGATAAGGCTGACTGAGTGCTGACAAGTTCCTTAAATTTTTGCTTGTCAGGCTGGCGCTGTGGCATAGCAGGTAAAGCCACTGCCTGCAATGCCAGCATCCCATATGGGCGCTGGTTCAAGTCCAGGCTGCTCCACTTCAATACAGCTCTCTGCTGTGGCCTGGGAAGGCAGTAGAGGATGGCTCAAGTGCTTGGGCCCCTGCTCCCATGTGGGAGACCCAGAAGAAGCTCCTGGTTCCTGGCTTTGGATTGGCTCAGTTCTGGCCGTTGTGGCCATCTGAAGAGTGAGCCAGTGGATGGAAGACCTTTCTCTCTTGCCTCTCCTTTTCTGTGTAACTCTGACTTTAAAATAAATAACTAAATCTTTTTAAAAATTTTTTGATTTTCGGGCCAGCACCACAGCTCACTAGGCTAATCCTCCTCCTGCAGCACCTGTACTCCAGGTTCTAGTGCCGGTCGGGACACCGGTTCTGTCCCGGTTCTTCCAGTCCAGCTCTCTGCTGTGGCCCGGGAGTGCAGTGGAGGATGGCCCAGGTCCCCGGGACCTGCACCCACATGGGAGACCAGGAGGAAGCACCTGTCTCCTGGCTTCCGATTGGTGCAGTGCTGGCCGTGGTGGCCATTTTTGGGAGTGAACCAATGGAAAAAGGAAGACCTTTCTCTCTGTCTCTCTCATTGTCTAACTCTGCCTGTCAAAAAAAATTTTTTCTTTTCTAGGAATGTCTTTATTTCATTTTCATTTATGAATGAGAACTTCACTGGGTAAAGTATGCTGAGTGGGCAGTTTCTTTCTTTTAGGACTTGGACTATAGCTCTCCATTCTCTCCTGGCCTGTAGGGTTTCTGTTGAGAAATCTGCTGTCATTCTGATGGAAGATTCCTTAAAGGCGATTTGGCATTCCTCTTTTACATATTTTAAGGTATCCTTTTTATGTTTTACTTTTAAAGTTTGACTGTAATGTGTCATGGTGAAAATCTTTTCTGATCATGCCTGTGGGTTCCATGTGCTTTTCACATTTGGATGTTCATATCTTTCTCAAAATTGGGGACATTTTCTACTTTATTTCACTAAATAAGTTTTCTAAGCTTTTCTCTTTTCCATATCTTCAGGAACTCCTAAGACTCATAAATTTGGTCATTTGACGATATCCTGTACATCCTAAGACTGTTTTCAGTCCTTCTGTTTTGTCCTTATTTTTTGCCTGAGATATTTCAAAAGACCTGTCTTCTAGATGAGATGATCTTTTGCCTCACCAAGCCTGTTGTAACTTTTTATTTGACTTATTGAGTTTATTTTTACTTGGCTTGTTGAATACACATATATTATTTGACTTCTTGAATGTTTCATTTCTAATATTTTTGTCAGATTTTTCTTTAATACCTCTATCTCTTTGCAGAATTTCTCATCCATGTCATGTATGGATTTCCTTAGTTCATGTAACAGTTTCTCTGTGTGTGTGTGTGTTTTTTTTTTTTTTTTTTGACAGGCGGAGTTAGACAGTGAGAGAGAGAAAGGTCTTCCTTCCATTGGTTCACCCCCCAAATGGTCGCTACAGCCGGCGTGCTGCACCAATCGGAAGCCAGGAGCCAGGTGCCTCCTCCTAGTCTCCCATGCGGGTGCAGGGCCCAAGGACCTGGGCCATCCTCCACTGCACTCCCGGGCCACAGCAGAGAGCTGGACTGGAAGAGGAGCAACTGGGACAGAATCCGGTGCCCCAACTGGGACCAGAACCCGGAGTACCGGTGCTGCAGGCAGAGGACCAGCCCAGTGAGCCGCGGCGCTGGCCTGTGTGTGTGTGTGTGTGTGTGTGTGTTTGACAGGCAGAGTGTACAGGGGGAGAGAGAGAAAGGGAGAAAGGTCTTCCTTTTGCCATTGGTTCACCCTCCAGTGGCCGCCGCAACCAGTGCACTGCGGCCGGTGCACCTAGCTGATCTGGCAGGAGCCAGGTGCTTATCCTGGTCTCCCATGGGGTGCAGGGCCCAAGCACTTGGGCCTTCCTCCACTGCCTTCCCGGGCCACAGCAAAGAGCTGGCCTGGAAGAGGGGCAACCGGGAAAGAATCTGGCGCCCTGACCGGGACTAGAACCTGGTGTGCGGGCGCCACAAGGCGGAGGATTAGCCTGTTGAGCCGCGGCGCTGGCCACAGTCCAATATTAATGTATTATTATATTCCTTTTGGGGAGTCATTTTGCCTTCCTTGTTCATGTTAATTTTTTTCCACATTGGTTTGGGGTTTTTTTAAAAGATTTATATTTTATTTATTTGAAAGGCAGAGTTACAGAGAGAAAGAAAAGGGACAGAGAGAGAGGTCTTCCATCTGGTTCACTCTCCAAATGGCTACCATGGTCGAGGCTGTTCCTAAAACCAGGGACCTGGAGCTTCTTCCAGGTCTCCCACGTGGGTGCAGGGGCCCAAGCCCTTGGGCCATCTCCTACTGCTTTCCTAGACCATAGCAGAGAGCTGGATTGGAAGTGGAGCATCCAGGACTCAAACCAGCACCAATATGGGATGCCGGCACTGTAGGCAGTAGCCTTACCTGCTACACCACAGCACTAACTCTTCTACATGGTTTTTTATGCATCTGAGGGAATCACTTGTCATCCCTTGGGGATGGATTTTTTTTTTTTTTATTGTTATTGAAGGTTTCATTCTTTGACTTGTGCCTCTCTGGGTCAGTGGAGGGCCTGAGACTTGTACTGGAGTTCCAGAGGTGTGTGCTAGGTGAAACCAGGAAGCTCTGTCCACCATTGGGAGTGGGGTAAGAGTCTAGAGTGACACCCAAGTTGGGCTGCTATACCACCTCTGGCTTCAGTCAGCAGTAGGAGGGGATCTTGGAACTAGTGTGTTCAAAATCCCAGCCCTTCTGTGTGCCAAAATGAACCGGCTTATTTACAGCCTAGAGTGAACTCACGGTGCCCGTGCACCCCACCCACCCAGACACTCACACCATACAGAACACGAGCCTACTTCGGGGTGTGTCCCCTGAGCCCTCTGTGAGATCTGTCCGCAGTTGCAGGGAACTCAGTTTCTGCAGTCAGGCTGCACAGGTGCACAGCAACCCAGCCACATCCTAGAGCCCGCTCAGCTCCGCGGCCTGTGCCCCGGACTCAGTCACAGGGACAAGAGGCCTGCTCTCCGCCCTGGGAGCTGCCTCGTACCCAGCGTGAGCTCCCTGCAGCTCCCGAATCAGGACACAGATCAGCCACAACTCCACCTCAGCAAATCGAGACTGGCACTTTGGTGGGTGGAGGGGAGAGAAGAAGCAGCGTGGTCTCCCTTCACGGAGTAAAGTAGTTGCTCGGCACCCCCGCCAGTCCCCCCGGCCAGACTGAAAGCCAAGGCGGACCGGGGAATTCTCCCTCAGTCAAAGCCACCAGTGGCGTGGGCTGCAGCATCCTGTTCTCACCTCGCCTGAGCAGGTGGCGGTCCCAGCCAGGCACCTGCCGTGAATGTGCAGGCGTCACTGGTGGCATGCAGCCAATGGATGTGTGTTTGTCCTCTCCCTACTGTTCTGTGGAGCCTCTGCCCTGTTCTGTCACTCTTCACTGAGAACATCTCTCAATGAGTCCCCTGGGAACACGGTCTTGCCTTTGTGTTTCTGGTATCCATGGTGGCTGAGGTCAGTGTGGCTTCTCCCTATTCAGCCACCGTGGATCTCCCCATTTTTGCTTATACAGCACTCTCCCAAGACTTATATCCAGGACCTTGCAGGTTTGCATGTGCTGTTGTTGACCAGAGCTTTATTTGAGTCAGAGGGGCATTGGTCAGGGCAGAAGGGAAAGTGGGCATGGGGAGGACTCCCCGATTCTCAGCTGAATGTTCCTGCTTCAGCACGAAGCGGAGGTGGAGAACTCTGTGCCTCGCTAGAAAGGTTTCCAGAGCAGCCAGGCAGAGAGCCCCCGTCCTGTTAGGTCAGGGAGCACTGTGCTCCGAGCAGCACCTGGTTTACCTCGATGGGCCTGCCCGAGTTCAGAACTGCAAGACCTGCACCCTGGGGAACTCCGTAGTTCCGCACAAATCCAGAGGGTCATTGTTGCTTGCAGTGCAGACAAGCTCGGCATCGATAGACAAGGCTTCAAACCTACAGAGAGAAAAGGCAAAAATAGACCAACGGAACCATGCAGACCAAATCTTCTGCACAGCACAGGAAACCTGTCAGCAGAGTGAAGAGATAACTTCCATAATGGGAGGAAATGTCCGTAGACTGTCATCCAGCCAGGGGTAAATATCCAGAACATACAAGGACCTCGGGGCCGGCGGCAGTGCATAGTAGGTTAAGCCACCACCTGCGGTGCCAGTATCCTTTATGGGTGCTGCTTCACATCCCAGCTGCTCCTCTTCTGATCAGGCTCTGTGCTATGGCCTGGGAAAGCAGAAGAAGATGGCCCAAGTCCTTGGGCCCCTGCACCCGCATGGGAGACCCAGAGGAAGCTCCTGGCTCCTGGCTTCGGATCAGCGCAGCTCCTGCTGTTGCAGCCATTTGGAGAGTGAACCAAAGGGTAAGAGACCTCTCTGTTTCTCCCTCTCTCTTTATGTAATTTCTCCTCTCAAATAGATAAATGAATCTTTAAAAAAAATAAAGTTAAAAAGGACCTCAAACAACTCAACAGCAAAAAAAAATCTGATTAAAAATGGGTAGATGATCTACATAGACATTTCTCATATGAACAAGTATAAATGGCCAACAACTACATTAAAAAATGTCCAGCATCACTAATCATCACAAAATGCAAATCCAAACCACAGTGAAGGCCAAGCATTTGACTTTAGTAGTCTGGATGCAGGTTCATCCATTCACGTCCCTGCGTTCAAGACTCGACCGGTTCCTGACTCCAGCTTCCCGCCAATGCAGACCCTGGGGGGCAATGGCTGTGTCTCTAATGGTAGGGCTTTTGTCACTCACACGGGAGAGCTGGGTTGTGTTCCCACCACTTGGCTCCCAGCTTCAGCGTGGCTCAGTTCCCACTGTTGTAGGCATTTGGGGGATGAACCAAATGATGGGATCTCTCATTTTCTTTCTCTCTTCCCCCAAAATAAATAAATAAGAACCCATGATGAGTTATCATCTCACACCAGTTAAAATGTCTATAATTTAAAAAAAATAATAACAAATTCTGGGGAGGATGCAGAGAAAGAGAAATTCTTACACACTGTTGGCTGGAATGTAAATTAGTACAGCCATTATGGAAAACAGAATAGAACTTCTTCAAAAAGCTAAACATAGAAATACGACGTGACCCAGCGATCCCACTGCTGGGTTTGGTTCCAAGAGAAATGCAGTCAATCTGTCAAAGAGGCGTCTGCACACTTCTGCTCACTGCAGCAGTGTTCTCAAGGCCAGGACAGGGAATTAGCGTATGTTTCTGTCAGTGGATGAATGGATAAGAAAAATATGGAACGTGTACACAAGTGGAATATTATTCAGTCATAAAAAAGACTGCAGTCCTGTCATCTGTGGCAGTAGAGATGGAGCACTATGCTAATGGAGTAAGCCAGGCACAGGCAGACAAACGTAGCGTGTTCTCACTCATACATGGAAGCAGAAACTGTGGACCTCTTGGAAGCAGAGAGAATAGTGCTTACCGGAGGCTGGGCGGGGTACCAGGGAAGGGGATAGAGAACAGTTGGCTAATGAGTACAAATACAGTTTTAAGGAGGATGACGTGCTAGTGTTTCATAGCACAGTGGGGCAACTGTGGTTGGCAGCCATTTATTGCATGTTTCAAAACAGCTAGAAGAAAGGATTTTGAATGTTCCCAATACAAGGAAGTCATACATGTTTGAGATGACGATATGTTAATTACCCTGATTTGATCAGTACATACTGTATACATGTATCAAAATATCACACAGAACTCCAACAAGATGTACAATTATTATGTGTCAGTTTAAAATAAGCCAACTTGGGACTAGCACTGTGGCCCTGCCACCCACATGGGAGACCCAGATGTTACTTCAGGCTCCTGCCTTTGGCCTGACCCAGCCTTTTGGGAGAGTGAATCAGGGTTTGCAAGATTCTCTCTCTGTCTCTCTGTTTCTCTCTCTCTCTCTCAAATAAAAATGAAAATAAGTAAGTTTTTGAAAAATTGTAGCATGTCTTAAGATTTACATTTAACAAAGTAACCCACTTAAAACACTTCAAATATGCAATTTATTATGTTCATGCTATTCGTAAAATAATTTCAGACTTTTAAGGACATTAAATTACACACCCCATAAGTTAAAAAATGTAAGGTGAGCATCTTCTCCTTTCTGTTGGTCTAACTCTATGACTGCAGGAATGACCCTACAGAGCTGAGACATCGAAATTCTAAATGTAAGGTTCCCCACTGATGCAAGACCTGGCTGTGACAGGTCCAAATGGGGTGGGCAGGGTGAGTGGTCAGCTCACCTTTAAACTGGCAAAATGTAAGAGACTGGGGAGGGGGTTACCAAGAACAAGGCATGCCTGCCCCAGGCTTACCCTACGGCGACACTGTAGGGAATTTTTAAAGAATAATAAAACTGGCTGAGGGGGCTGGGGGTACTTCATTCATCGCCAATTATGAAGCTGCTCACCAGCATCCCCTGTCAGAGTCGCTGAGTCCCGGCTGCTCTGCTTCCAATCCAGCTTCCTGTTAACGCACCTGGGAAACCAGTGTCTGATGGCCTGAGTCCTTGGGCCCCTGGCACCCACACAGGAGACCTGGATAGAGTTCCTAGCTCTTGGCTTCCGCCTGGCCCAGCCCCAGCCGCTATGGCCATTTCGGGAGTGAACCAGCAGACTGGAAGATTCCTCCCTTCTCTCCCTCTCACTCTGCCTCTCTTTCACGTAAATGAATAAATCATTAAAAAAAAAAAAAAACTGCTTTGGAGAGCAGGATGTCCAGCTTCCCAGTGCAGACCTCTGAAGTGCGAGCAACGAACAGCGAGTTAAAAATGGGTGCTGTTGAGCAAGGCAGGAACGTTTTTGTCCAGAAGGGTGCCTGGTGCCACACTGTGGAAAGGGGGGCAAGCACAAGACTGGACCAAGTCTCCCTGGTCTGTTTGGGCGGAAGACAGGCAAGACAGTTGGCTTCCCCTGCACGGATACCACCAAGAGCAAACGCATCCCCTGGGGAGGATTTGGAGAATCCAAGAAATACATCCTGGAACCAAAATGATCCTCGCTGGCATTAAGACAAGAATGAAAGGGCAGGCTTGATAGCTCATCTCAGAAATGATACTAATGAGTAATGATTGGCAACTGCCTCATTTATTACAAAACTGGAATGCCTCATGACTTTTTTATGTGCACCATAATTAAATTCTCATGAATGGCTGACAAAATATTTTTCTCCGACAGTCCTGATTTAAATAAAGTTGCCTCGTGTGGTTACATAAATATGGTTGGGTTTACTGAAAGTTTGGTAGTAATTCCAGTTCCGTAATTGCCCTTACTGTTTTCCCCTTCCAAGGATATGATTGGACTCAACTAATAACGTTCAGCTCTTCGCAAAGATTGTGAATGCCATCCCAAAACCTGCTGGGAGATTGGTCTTTGATCTGTTGCTTCATTCCCCCAAACAACTGCAACGGCCGGCCAGAGCCGAACAGCTCTGAAGTCAGGAGCAGGAGTGGTCAGAGTTAAGACAGAGTCACTTGTGTCAGCCCTAACAAAACCAATCAGTGCGGCCAGGAGGTTATGAAGAAAGGGTTGTTAGATGTAATCACCTGATACTAATGATCACAAAAGACTCCACCAGAACCACATTACACAGAGGCCACCACAGCCTTAGGCCACAGCCTGCAGCACCAGCATCCCATAAGGGCACTGGTTTGAGTCCCTGCTGCTCCTCTTCTCATCCAGCTCCCTGCTAATGAGCCTAGGAAAGCAGTGGAAGATGACCCAAGTGTTTGGGCCCCTTGCACCCATGTGGAAGACTGGGAAGAAGCCCCTGGCCCCTGGCTTTGACCTGGTCCAGCCCAAGCCGTTGGTGACAATTTGGAGAGTGAACCAGCGGATGGAAAATCTCTGTCTCTCTCTAACTCTGCCTTTCAAATAAATCAACATTTACACACACACAAAAATGATACTTCTGCAAGGACACCTGCCCATCAATGGTCTGTCCAATCTCAGACTAATGCCTCCTTGCTTACTACTCATTGTGGCTGAAGATAATTGTCTCAAAACATTTGATGCAACCCTCCTCTTCATTTTTCCCTTTAAAACCTTTCCTTTGCCTCAACCTCCTTGAATCTTCCTATAGTTTACTATAGCATTGTATATTGGCACTGTGATGCCATGGTAATTCCATTGCCATGCTCTGGCACTCCCATATGAATGCCATGATTCTCCAGGGAGCCTCCCTCTCTCTGATTCTTGTCTGCATTAGGTTGACAACCCAGAGAAGCCCAGAGCAGGTGCAGAGGGAGCCCTTCGCCCTCGTTTCCCCAGCTTGCTGTTCTCTGCCCGGGTGAATCTGCTGTCAGGTTGAGGCAGAGGCCCCCTGCTGACTTTATTTGGGGTGCTCTGAAAAGGTTGCTTCAACAAGCCTGCAGGCAGCCGCCTCACGACTGTGGGCTCCGGTGAGTGCTCACGTCGAGGTTCTCTTGTGTTCTGAGTGGGAGTTCACGTCTTCCCTTGGCTTCTGAGGACACCTGGCAGAATTCCGTTCTAACCAGTAAGGAAGCTGCCCCCCCTCTGCCT
The DNA here is from genome assembly GCF_964237555.1 of Oryctolagus cuniculus. NCBI lineage: Eukaryota > Metazoa > Chordata > Mammalia > Lagomorpha > Leporidae > Oryctolagus > Oryctolagus cuniculus. The sequence continues at coordinate 91,628,444 of NC_091443.1, read as the reverse complement.
GCTTTGGCAGCACCCCTGGAGCTCTGGAGCGCACGGTGACATCTTGTGGCCTCTTTCTCGTAACTGCTTTCCACGATTCTTCAATGACAGAGAGTTAATCTGCACAGGCGTCTGGTCTCTGTCTAGCTCTCTGTTTTTTCCCTCTGCCTACTTTGAATCTGCTTTTTTTTTTTCTATACTAAGATAATTTGGTTTTGCAAGTTTGCTTGGAAGTTTGTTATTTCAGCCAGTCCTGGCTGAAATGTAAACATTGAAAGAAGTTAACTCCTAAACTCATTGGAGATGGAAAAAAAAAAAAAACTAAGCTGCTTTGAGAATAAATAAGCTGTTTTAAATTTGTTGGTAAAAATATCTTCAACATTTTAGCATACATTCTGCCTGGTTTGCTGGCCAGTCAGAGTTATATTTATTTCTTTAAACATCCAAGATCATGAGAGTGTAGGAGCCGACATTGTGGCATAGCGGGCTAAGTTACCACTTGTGGGGAGCAACTCGGACTAGACTAAGTTACTGGAATTAAGACTTATTCTATGCATCTGCTCTCCCACAATATGGCGCTGGGAGAGGAGGAAACAGCTTCTACGCAGCTGCCTCTTGCCAACTTGAGTGATGACCTCCAGGAGCTGATCCTGCTCCTGATTGGAGGAGAGCAGCGTACTCGGCATGTGGGCAGCTGAGTTGGGATTGGCGGAAGAGGACTATAAAGGAGGAGAGAGACAACATGCACCAGGGACATCTAAGAGGAACATCTATCTGAAGGAACACCTGTGCAGCCCCCGAGAGAGCCGGCCTGCGGTGTGCCACTCTCCTGCGGAAGTGGGGAAAGTGGCTAGGGGGAACCGCCCTTCCACGGAGGTGGAAGGGTCGGTAGCCAACCCGGGAAGAACCAGCAGCAAACCTGGGAAGGGCCAAGCAGACAAAAGAACAGCGCAGGGTCCTGTGTCGTTCCTCCACGAAGACGGGGAACGACACCACTTATGGCACAGCATCCCCTATCAGAGCATGGGTTGTAATCCCAGCTGCTCTGCTTCTGATCTAGTGCCCTGCTAATGCACCTGGGAAAGGTGGCCCATGTGCTTGGGTCCCTATCACCCATGCAGGAAACCCAGATGGAGTTCCAGGCTCCTGGCTTTCGCCTGAACCAGTCCCAGATCATTGCAGCCAGTTGGAGAGTGAACCAACAAATGGGAGATCTCTCTCTCTCTGTGTCACTTTGACTTTCGAATAAAATAAACAACTATTTTTAAGATCATAAGAGTATAAGCTTGGCCTAACAATAAATAAGCAAGTAAAATATAATAACACAATGTCCATTTCTTCTGTCAACTATATCATTTTATCTTACAGGGTTTTTCTTTGGTAAGAAAATAAAATGATGACTGTTCTTGTCTGCTGTCTCAGTTTTCATAATCTAGGAACAATTGCTACAAATAAATAAGTCGAGCAATGTAACTGAGATAGATGTTTCTAGATACAAATTCAAGTGTTCTTGACTTTTTTTTTTTTTTTTTTTTTGACAGGCAGAGTGGACAGTGAGAGAGAGAGAGAGAGACAGAGAGAAAGGTCTTCCTCTCTTGCCGTTGGTTCACCCTCCAATGGCCGCTGCGGCCGGTGCACCGCGCTGATCTGAAGCCAGGAGCCAGGTGCTTCTTCCTGGTCTCTCATGCGGGTGCAGGGCCCAAGCACTTGGGCCATTCTCCACTGCACTCCCGGGCCATAGCAGAGAGCTGGCCTGGAAGAGGGGGAACCGGGACAGAATCTGGTGCCCCGACTGGGACTAGAACCCCGGGTGCCGGCGCCACAGGCAGAGGATTAGCCCATTGAGCCGTGGCGCCGGCCGACTTCTTAACTTCTATAAAATAAGCAACATGTTTGGCTCTATCAAAAAATACAACAGTTTTCAGAAACTGTTGGTATATAACAAACAATTCAAGACTGCTTTAAAGTTACTTAGAGTTTAAAATTCTTTATATTCTTGGGACCGGGGCTGTGGCATATTGGGTAAAGCTGCCACCCTCAGTGCCGGATCCCTTATGGGTACCCGTTTGTGTCCCTGCTGCTCCACTTCTGATCCTGGTCCCTGTTAATGTGCTTAGGAAAGTAGTGGAAGATGGCCCTGGTGCTCAGGCCCCTGCACCCACGTGGGAGACGAAGAAACAGTTCCTGACTCCTGACTTCGGATTGACCCAGGTCTGACCATTGCAGGGTCTCCCAAGTGCTGGGGCCCAAGCACCTGGGCCATCATGCATTGCCTTCCCAGGCCGTTAGCAGAGAGCTGCATTGGAAGAGGAACAGCCAGGACTCATACCACTGCCCATATGGAATGCCAGCACCACAGGCAGAGAGGCTTAACTTTTCTAGGCCACAGCACAAAGCCCAAGGACAAATCTTGTGAAAAGAAATTTGTATGTGATGAAGTTGGCTATAATTATAAAAAAATTATAATAAATATTAAGTATTAACACACTGATATAAAACAATTTAATTCTCTATGTTTAAAGCAAGATTATCTTAAAATATTGATCTGCTCTTAATAAAATTTAGAAGAACTGGCCTAAGAAGCTAAGACTTTGTTAAGATAATTTCTTATGTTTTCTACTGCCCTTATTTGGTTTTGGTTAATTAGGAAAAACTGAGTCTTAAAAGAGTTAATTTTTTTACATCTATTTGCTTTTTAAGTCTTTTAAATGATCACTTTATTAATTCTGGTTAAAACACTAATTAAATGAAAGATGATTATTTCACAATGATTTGTGATCTTCTTTGACCAGATGTTTTGAATCTTTTGACAATTTTTTTTAAGATTTATTTATTTATTTGAAAGTCTGAGTTACACAGAGAGAGGAGAGGCAGAGAGAAAGAGAGAAAGGTCTTCCATCCAACGGTTCACTCCCCAGATGGCTGCAACAGCCAGAGCTGTGCCAATCCAAAGCCAGGAGCCAGGAGCCAGGAGCCAGGAGCCAGGAGCCAGGAGCCAGGAGCTTCTTCCAGGTCTCCCACATGGGTGCAGGGGCCCAAGGACTTGAGCCATCTTCCACTGCTTTCCCAGGCCATAGCAGAGAGCTGGACAGGAAGTGGAGCAGCCGGATCTCGAACAGGCACCCATATGGGATGCCGACGCTTCAGGCCAGGGCGTTAACCCATTGCGCCACAGTGCCAGCCTCATTGATGACTATTGTTTAAAAGTTATATTTGTATGGGTATATTATTAACGTTCTGAACATGTAAAATTTATAGAAGTGTTATGTTCCTGTTACGGCATTGTCAATCATGGTTGTTATCTTAGAATGCTAAATGCAATAAAAATAACTCAATGACCTTGTCAGTGGCTAAACACTAATCAAAATTGTAACCATGGGAACAAACCTAGCAGTTATCACTCCGCATTCCACCTTGGAGAGCCTGGGCTGGATTTCAGCTCCGCCTCCTGACTCCTGCTTCTTGCTGCTGCGGATCCTGAGATGCAGCAGTGGTAACTCGGGTAATTTGGGTTCCTGCCCCCCATATGGGGCACCCCGATTAAGTTCCTGGCACTAGGCTTTAGTCCAGGCCCAGCCCTGGCCAGTGTAAGTATTCGGGGGGTGAACCAGTGAATGGGAGCTCTGTCTCTAGCTCTGCCTCTCTTTGCCTCCCAAATAAATAAGGAAAAAATGTTAAAGCAATTTTAACCATAGTTATTCTGTGTCTTTTGCTATCCACAGTTTTGATTCTTCTCCAAAAGCATTTACAATCAAATTCATGATAAAGAGCCTAAAAAGTATTCTTAAGTGCAGTTTTCTGACAAAACTAAATTCATCTTACAAACAAATTGGTTTTTCTGTAGTTATCTTTGGTAAAATTGGTATAACTATACGGAAAAAAAGTTTTCTTTCTTGGCTTGAAAAACTATTATGCAGACTGGATTTGTTATGCTCTTGTTGGGTTTATTTTGTGTTTCCCTTTTTACGCTTTGTACTTTTTGCATATCAAAATTTTGCGAAAGTACAACTCCTAACAGATGAAGCTAAACTTAACAGTGGACTCCACGCGGTCTTAGCCTGAGAACTCCTCCTTCGAAACTTGCTTGTTGCTCATTGTGGCTAAACTGCTTGCATACTGACTCCTGACCATCATCACTTTACTCCCGTGTGGGACCAGACCACCCCGGGAATGAGGGACAATCAAACCCCGACCACAGCACTCCTCAGTGATGTTCTCAGAGAAAAGATCTTGCACAAAAAGGGAAAGTGTGAAAGGAGTGGAAAAGTTGTCAGAATCAAAATGGAGTCACTTGTGTCAACCCCCCCCCCCCAAAAAACTAAAATGAATAAAACCGGGAGCTTATGAAGAAAGGGTTGTTACCCATGGTTACCTGATAGTAACTACGGCAAAACACGCCTCCAGAGCCGCAGCTTCACACAGAGGCTGCCGCAGCCTTGACAAGAAGTACACCTCCAAGACACCTGATCAGCCTTGGTCACTTCCACCTTGGACTAATGTCACCTTGCTTGTTAATCATTGTGGCTGAAGGTAATTGTCTCAGAACAGCTGACATGATCCTCCTCCCTTTTGCCTTTAAACCTTTTCCTTGCCTCAACCTCCGTGACTGCCCGTGGCATGCATATTCCCCCTGCAAGCTCTGGTATTCACAGAGAGAGATCACAATTCATTAGAAAGTCTCTCTCCCTGATTGCTGACTGTTTTTTGACTTAGGTTGACACTAACAAAAGGCAGAGAGGAACTGAAATTAGTGAAATCAGCCATTTTTCTTGTTCCCAGCCTACCCATCATGGATCTAGAGTTTCAGTAGCAGGTGGCACAGGGAACCAAGAGTGGACTCTGAGACTAGCAAGAGACTGATCCAGACCCCAATCTATAGTTGCTGCACAGCCTGCACGTTACAGACTCAACTGTGCTTCCCCAAAATTCCTGTGTTGAAGTCCCCAACCTCAGAATGAGGCTGCCTTTGGAGATAGGACTTTTAGAGAAGTAACTAAGATAACACCAAGTTGTAGCAGTGGGCCCCAAACCGGCCTGGGCCATGTCCTTACAGGAGGAGATTGGGACAGACACACAACAGAGGGAAGACCGTATGGAGACACAAGGACAAGATGGCCACCTGCAAGCCAAGGAGAGAGGTCTCAAAGAAACCAACGCTGCTGGCACCTCCAGCACTGTGAGGAAGTAAATTTTTCCTTGATTCAGCCGTCCAGTCTATGGTATTTCATTATGGCATCCCTAGCTAACAAACACATGGGGTCAGTGCTTTAACTCCCCTGGGTCACCACAAAGAGGGTTTAGTGCTTAATTTATTGGGTTGCTTTGAGGATTAAATGAAACTGAAAGCATCTGGCACGTCGAGGTGCTCAATAAATATTTCTTCCCTCTCTGAATCAGTGCCTATTTTTAAGGCTGAAGAAGGATTTATGTATAATTACTGAAACTGTGCTTCAACTGTCTGATTAGCTGTTCCATATATAGCAGATTCCCAAGTCTCCCAGAGCCTGGAGCGAGTCCAGGAGCTCAGCACAGCCTGCCCACCGTGGGAACCAGGCAGGTGCACGAGGGTTCTTGTGAGCAGCTGCAAAGGCCTGGAAGAGCAGGTAGGACTCAAAGACATGGGTGGGAAGGGGGTGTGGGGTGAGGGTGCAGTGGGGAGGGAGCCACAGATAACGTGGGGAAGGTTCAATGCTGCCCAGGGTGCTCTGAGGAGGCCAGGGCATCAAAGACGCAAAGGTAGGGTTTGTTCCGATGGCGAGGACATCAAGGTGGCTGGAGCCACAGCCCTGTAAGGCTCTGTGAGGCAGAGAGGCGGAAAAGCAGGACCAGGTTTGGTGGTGTCTGTGTGAAGCTGGACCAACCTCAGGAGCAGAGACCACAGAGAGGAGCCTTCTCCCCCAGCCCAGACGCTGGTGGAAGGGGGCTGGGCAGCAGGAGCCTCACAGGGAAAGTGCAAGAGCAGGTTTGAAGGAAGGATGAGCAGGATTTGAAATGTTCCATTCAGACACTCGCGCAATTTCTAGGTGTTAAACCGGTTCAGTGCATTCCACATTTGAACACATTCATGGAAATTGGAGGCTTTTATTTATTTATTTTTTTTTTATTTTTTATTTTTTTTATTTTTTTGACAGACAGAGTGGACAGTGAGAGAGAGAGACAGAGAGAAAGGTCTTCCTTTGCCGTTGGTTCACCCTCCAATGGCCGCCGCGGCCGGCGCGCTGCGGCCGGCGCACCGCGCTGATCCGATGGCAGGAGCCAGGAGCCAGGTGCTTTTCCTGGTCTCCCATGGGGTGCAGGGCCCAAGCACCTGGGCCATCCTCCACTGCACTCCCTGGCCACAGCAGAGGGCTGGCCTGGAAGAGGGGCAACCGGGACAGAATCCGGCGCCCCGACCGGGACTAGAACCCGGTGTGCCGGCGCCGCTAGGCGGAGGATTAGCGGAAATTGGAGGCTTTTAAAAACATCTCATCGAGGTTCCATGTCTTCTGAACCTGTGCTATTGGTCACTGGTTTGTGGGTTCCCCTGAAAATTTTCCAAGGTAAGAGTAAGTCAAGAATAGATTTTAAATGTCCACTGATGGATGGATGGAATTTAAAAAGGAGGTATATGCATACAGTGGAATACTGTTTGGCCTTGAAGAAGAAGGAAATCCTATCACTTACTACAACATGGGTGAACCTTCAGGGCTTTGTGCTAAATGAAGTAAGCCTAACACAGAACCCAAAGCCTGCCTGAGTCCACTTGTGGGAGGAGCACAAAGTAGCCAGACCTCAGAAGCAGAGGCAGAGCGGTGGGTACCAGGGCTGCAGAGAAAGGGAGTTGCTATCCAGTGGGTGTAGCGAGAGCTTCCACTCTGCAATGTGAAAAAGCCCCCGAGATAATTAAGTAGAGTGATTAGAACCACTGAACTGTTTGCTTAAATAGGGTCAGCATGGCCAGTTTTATGTTCTGGATTTTTCACCACAAATATTAGTGAATGGATTCTAGGGGCGACCTAGCAGTTAGGATGCCCGTGTCCTACATCAGAGTCCTGGGTTCAGCTCCTGCCTCTGGCTCCTGGCAACTATAGTACATGAGACCACCTCTGTCTGGGTCTCATATATATGTCCTAGAGAGACTTTAATCTCAGTGTTTGACAGTGGCAGGAGCAGGGCTTGCACACACCTGTGACGGGAGATGTCCGTGCATACTCTCCTGTTTTCCTCACAGTTCAGGCTACCCCACTGCCACCGATCATTCAGGTTTCTCTCAGCACCTGTCATTTCTCTACTCTCGGGGGCAGTCATCTGTGGGTTTACGATCTTGCCCTATACAGTACACAACACAGTAGAATAACACTCCAAAGTCACGCTCAGTAAAGAAAAATGTGTTATGCATTTAGTTCATGAACACATGACGGATGGGGGCACCTGTATCGTTCTAACTTTCATCTACAAAATCCTAGTTTTGCTCACAGTAGGCCCCTAAGGAAAAACATTTGAATTTTGTTATGTTTCTGACAAGGTGCAATCTTTTGGCTCTCATAATCTGACGTGCTACTCATTTGTCTGCTCATCTGTAGTGAGATTTGTGGGGAACAACTCGGACTAGACTAAGTTACTGGAATTAAGACTTATTCTATGCATCTGCTCTCCCACAATATGGCGCTGAGAAGGGAGTAACAACTTCTACGCAGCTGCCTCTCGCCAATTTGATTGACTGAGCTGCAGGAGCTGATCTTGCTCCTGATTGGAGGAGAGCAGCGTACTCGGCGTGTGGGTAGCAGAGTTGGGATTGGTGGAAGAGGACTATAAAGGAGGAGAGAGACAACATGCACCAGGAACATCTAAGGGGAACATCTATCTGAAGGAACACCTGTGCAGCCCCCGAGAGAGCCGGCCGGCGGTGTGCCGCTCCCCCGCGGAAGTGGGGAAAGTGGCCAGGGGGAACCGCCCTTCCACGGAGGTGGAAGGGTCAGTAGCCCACCCGGGAAGAACCAGCAGCAAACCCGGGGAGGGCCGAGCAGACGAAAGAACAACGCAGGGTCCTGTGTCGTTCCTCCACGAAGACGGGGAGCGACAGAGATTGGGTGGCCACACACAGGGAAAGTGCCCTCTTCAAGTCCCAACATAAAAGGCACGACCTAGCTTATTTTTCTACTCAGTCCTGACACCCGAGACCACTGGATGCTTGCTCAGGTCTAACAGGCTGGTATGGGAGCGAGACTCACCTAGACATGGCCTGGGGATGGGGAAATGTCTGAGATGTGAAATCCAGAGCCGTGCTTCCCCAGATGCGGGCTTCGGCACAGCCGCCCAGCTGGAACCCAGCCTTGCTGAGCTGCCCAGGCTCCCTGGCTGCTCTGACCCGTCCCTACCCTCATGTAACTCCTCCTCTCCTGCTGTACCCTCTTTCTCCAACTCCAGGAACCCCACTTCTGTGAGAACTTACCCCTGGATCTCTGTTTCTTCATAGCCTGCTACCCCTAGGGGCATTGGGGCTGGTGTTTATTTCTTCTTCTTCTTCTTCTTACCAGTGTTTTCTTTATTGAAATTTTCAAAAGGAATACAATGTTTATGTAGAACTAGTCAGAATTTATTACTGTTATTTTCAAAATTGGATTTGCTAATGGAAGAGTAGTTTCCAACGAGGCATTTAAATCAAAGGCAAAATGTGTTGCCGTTAATAAAAATGAAATGTTACTAGCTTACAAAATGTGAAATAGTCATGTTATTAGCCAAAATAAAATGTAAATGAATTATTCCTCTGTTTGTTGGTCAGTGACCAAGAGAGGAAAAAGTCATAAACAGCAAAAATGAACCACAAAAACCAAAGCTAATGTAATTCAGGTTCTGAAACTTTTGCACCTGACCAAGATGGAGTAACAGGGAGAAGATTTATCTTTTTTTTTATCATACATACATTTATTTACTTATCTGAAAGAGTGACAGAGGGAGAGGCAGAGAGAGCTTCCATCTGCTGATTCATTCCCTAAATGACTACAACAGTTAGGGCTGGGCCAGGCCCAAAGCCAGGAGCCAGGAACTCCATCCAGGTATCCCAGGAGCCCAAACACTTGGACCATCATCCACTGCCTTCCCAGGCACAATAGTAGGAAACTGGATCAGAAGTGGAGCAGCGGGGACTGGCACCAGCACTCCAATATGGAACGCTGGCATCACAAACAACAGCTTAACCTGCTGAGCACAGTGCCAGCACCAGGCTTATCTTTATTCCTGAAACAAATCCTCCCCATTCCCCCAAAACATACATGACATGATGGTTTCAGGGCACTGAACTTGAGGGAAGGAAAGACAGCGAGCGATCCCTGGGGTATGGGGACAAACAGGCTAAGCCCCCTCCCCCCCATTGCCCCAGCTCTCTCCTTAGAGTTTCCAGGCCACGCTGCAGAAAGGAGAACTCCATCAGGAGCATGGAGAACTCCCTGGGTGGAGGAGCTGCAGCTGAGAGACCCAAGAAAGAGAGTTTGCAGGACAGAACCAGGGAGGCTCGAGCTGTGGTCAGCAGAGGACTGCCCAGTGCCTGTGTGCAAGGCAAACACAGTGGCTCCAGAAAGAACCATCAGAGAGGATGGGGGACAGGGAGTTCGAGGGCACTAGCATTATCCTTAATTCTGACTTCAGTAGTAATGACTTGGATGTTCATTTTCTCATCAGTCATTGGCTCTTCATTTCTTACACACTTTTCTATAAATGTTACACTTCAAAATTTTTTAAAAATGTGATATATGCTCTCAAATTACCGTTTTAAACTTTCTATGTAAATCTGCATCTGGACTCACAATGAGCTGAGTGCACGACTTCCCCAGCCTCTCCCTTGTCCAAAGAAGACCCCTTTCCCATGATTCCATGAGAACTCTTGCAGATATGAAGCCCTAAGCTATGATGCTGATAATCGTGGGACCGTGAAGCACGCCACGACTTTCTGTAGAAACGTGGGACTCTAATCTTGATTTGCTGTTTTCTCTTTGCCATTCTAAGACTGGGAGGGAGAGTGGGTGTCTTATGCAGCAGCTAAGAGGAAGGAGGTCTCTGCTTTTTGAATACATAACTTTTAAAATTTTTTTTCATTCCTTCCTTACATGAAAGTAGTAAGGTAATTTAAAATATTGGAAATACCAGAAAAAATAGGAATTCTGGCTACTGTAGTTACATCTTTAAAAAGCTGAGACCAGGAGCTGATACTGTGGTGCAGTGGTTTAAGCCTGTGATGCCAGCATTCCATATCAGAGCACTGGTTAAGAGTCCCAGCTGTTTCACTCCCTTCTCAGCTCAATGCTAATGTGCCTGGGAAGGTAGTGGAAGGTGCTCCAAGTGCTTGAGCCCCTATCACCCACATGGGAGACCAGGATGGTGTTCTTGGATTTGATTTGGCCCAATCCTGGTCATTGTGACCATTTGGGGAATGAGCCAATGGATGGAAGATCTCTGTGTGTGTGTGCGTATCACTGCTCTCAAATAAAAAATCTTTGAAAAAAAATAAAGACAAAGTCATTCTCTGGAAAAAAGACAGTATTTTCAATAAATGGTGTGGGAAAAATAGGATCTCTGCATGCAGAAGTATGAAACAAGACCTTATACCCTATATAAAAAATCACCTCACAATGGATCACATCTAAACCTAAGACCTGAAATTATCAAATACCAGAGGAAAGCAGAGTAAGCCCTGCAAGACATTGGCATAGGCAAAGATTTCTTGGATAAGACCCCAGAAGGACAGGCAATTAAAGCAAAATTAGACAAATGGGATTACATCAAGCTAAGAAGCTTCTACACAGCAAAGGAAACATTCAGCAGTGATGAGGCAACTGACAGAATGGGAGAAAATATTTGCAGACTATGCATCTGATAAAGGATTAATATCCGGGTTATATAAGGACCCCAAGAAACTCAACAATAATGAAACAAGCAATCCAGTTAAGAAATAGACAAAGGACATGAACAGGCATTTTTCAAAGGATGACATACATGCAGGCACATGAAAAAATGCTCAGGATCACTAGCCATCAGAAATGCAAATAAAAATCAGATGAGGAAAATGTAAATAAAAATCACATTAGAATGGCCATCATCCAAAAATATCAATGGCTGTTGAGGATGTGGAAAAAAAGGTACCCTAATGCACTGCTGGTGGGAAGATAAACTAGAACACCCATTGTGGAAGACATTCTGGAGCTTCTTCAGAAATATGGGAATAGAGCTACCACATGGTGCAGCCATTCTACTCCTAGGAAATGAAACCCACATAACTCATCCACAGTGAGTTATTTATACCCCTGTGTTTACAGCAGCTCAGTTCCCTATAGCTAAGATATGGAATCAACTCAGATGTCCATCAACTGATGATTGGATAAAGAAATTGTGGTATATATACACAATGGATAAGAAAAGACTAAAATTTGCAACAAAATGTATGCAACTAGGGACTATTATGCTTAGTGAAGTAATCCAGACCCAAAAAGACAAATATCATATGTTTTCTCTGATTGGTTTTAGCTAATAGAGAGAATCCAAAAAATTAATGGCTAGTAAGCTAAATGGGCATTTTGTGATTTGGTTGTTGTCTGTACCCCTGCAGAACAGTGGTCTCGCTACCTTTTACTTGTAGAGCTCTTTGTTTACAGGAGCATTGAGCCTGTGATTATAAAGTAAACTGAAAGTTTGTTATCACAAAAAATTGAAGGAAAGGACGGAAGGAGGAGGAGGGAAGAGGAAAATATTGTTGTATTCCTGGAATCTTTATGTGAAATTCACGAAGTCGGTTATCTATATTGTAATAAATTACCAATGTAGCAATCAAAACAAAGAGAAAAGTTCTGGCCTTTAGGTATAGGATTTTACAAGGGATTTTGCAAATAATATGCTTATGAACAAATTTATTTTTTGGTCTTTATGTTAATCTTGGAAAATATTCAGTGTTAAAGATATAGTCTTTGATTTATGACCTA